>NW_024583215.1:8483-14643 GCF_018398535.1 Haplochromis burtoni | reverse complement strand
GCTGGGGAGAGGGAGGTCTGGGCCTCTTTGCTTAGGCTGCTGCCCCTGCGACCCGGCCTCGGATAAAGCGGATGAAGATGGATGGATGGATGTGTGGAAATTTGGGGAAATACATACAAAACTTCACTTCAACCATTGTGTGAAATTCAGAAAAAAGCAATAAGGATGATTACTGAAGCAGGATTTGGAGAGCACACTAACATTATGTTCTTGAAATTAAAGATTTTGAAGTTTATGTATCTTGTAAAATATAAAACTGCATAAATGATGTACAAAGTCAGATACAATATGTTACCAGGAAATGTACAGAGGATGTTTTTTGACAGAGAACGGGACTATGAATTGAGGGGAAAATTAAACCTGAAGACTGTTAAAGCACGGACAAAGGTTAAAACCTTTTGTGTTACCATTTGTGGGGTACAACTGTGGAACAGTTTTCTTGTGGACCTACAGCAATGTGCAAGCATTAGTCAGTTCATAAAGATGTTTCGAAAACTGCTTTTGGAAGGATATGAAACTAATAAAGTTGATCAGCCATTGTATATGTAACTATGCTAAATTGTATCCATCACTGTAGCTATGTTAATACATGTCCTTCATTCCTTGTTTATTTTGTGGGGTAAGTGATGATGGGAATTAGGGTTAACAATGAATAGTGGGATTCAATAGAATGTTGAGCATGGGGTAGGGACTAATAAGTATGTTATACTTCTTCCTACTCCATTTCAGACTTAATAATTGTAATTTCATGTCATTTAGACTCTATTTTATTTTATTTATTTTCTTTTTTTGTTTTGTCTGAGCACATACGTGTGTGTATTTACATATATATTCGTATTTGTACATGTAAATGCAAGTATGTGTACTTGTATATATTGTTTTTTTCTGTATATGTCTGAAATAAAGATACAATAACAATAACAATACTGACTCCCCCCTAGGAATTACCTTTTTTCCCTGCTCTCCGTGAACTAGCCCCATAGATCCATAAAATCGAACACAGGTATGGTCAGGAACTATTTTTGCCCCAGATCCATCTGTGAGCTAAACCATACCCACACACAACAAATATACCTACCAGGAGCCCCCACTATGACCTTCTATATAATAATGTAAATATTGTCACACTCACCGAACAACTCCACGAATAAGTGCTTAAACTATTTATCTAACATCAGAGTGTATCGTCATACATACACAATACAGTATGTTACAGTATGTTAGTTAAGGACACCCGACATGTAAAGAGGTATGTGCTTGGATAAATGACTGGTCTTGAATCACAGTTACACACTATGCAGACAGTTTAATGTTTAATTGATGAGACATAACAAAAGTATCAGTGTCCTCCAAATAACCAAAACAGGGAAAATGCTTTGCTGTTGTTTGAAAAGCCTGCACCAGCCTCTCACTCAACAGGGGCAGGTTAGAGATGCAGGATTTATTTCATTGAGGCCAATCTAGTACACCTGGAGCTGTTTCCTTCACACCCCACTGGCCAAATAATTGGATGGGTCATATCAAGACAATATATATAAAAAGTTAGGTTTGTATAACTCTAACACTATGTGTGGATGCAATCTTTATGTTTAATATTTAGAACAGTTGTCACAGGTAAGGACAAAGAGCCAAATTCAGAGCTAAAAAAACAAAAATAAAGAAATCTCGCCCTTCAGGGGGACTAGCAGAGGGCAAAGCACAGTAGAGACAGTTTAGGTGGCCAGCTAGGAGTTAGACTAGTCGAGACATACCTCAGGGGCCCGCCCTATTGTTTCCTTGCCACTGAGAGTACACCTTGGATGAATCAGTGGAGAACAGCTGGCTTCTTTTCCTGGCTTTCTAGCTTTTATTTTTCTGGTTTACCTCTTGAGGCTGAGAGACTTTGCTTGGTAGTGCGGACCTCTTGTTGTATTTCTTAGGCACCTGTGGCATCACATTTTTCTGTATTTCGGGTAGCTAGCTAACCTCCTCCTGTGATTCCTTGAACAAGGCCCCTAGTTGCCTTCCCCAAGGAGGGTACTGCTCCTTATGGCTGTTCATCTCATAGCCAAGTATCTTAAAAAGATCACTGGTTAGTCTCAGTGGTGGTGGTCACAGTGGGGATTGTCCTTAATGCTGCATTCATATCTTCTAGTAGACTTTCATAGGGTACTTCACACAGTCTTGGCTATTGGCCACAGGGGGGTCCAGGTTTCCAGCTTCTCTTTCAGGTCAGCTACTCTTTCATTCAATGCAGCAGTTGTTCTTGGGCCTTGGTACCCCATCTTTGAGTGTGGGGACGATGACACCTCCCCATTGACATAACATCTTTGCTGTTCCTATTGCTGTAGCATATGTATTGTAACTCATCAGTCTGTAGTTGTGATAACAGCTGCTTCTTGTGGATGTTGGATCACTCAGCAGGATGTCCGGGGTGAGTGCTGATTGTGCTTTCTAGTGCTCGTAGACAGGTGTCAGAGGTTAACAAAGAGACTGAGCCAGGGTTGGTTGTAGCCCTGATCCACTGCAATGCAGGAGTACCTTCTCTTCCTAAACAAGAGAAGAATCTGGACACTGGTTTATTTTCGATAGGAATCATAATGAGATTTGAAAGGCAGCCTGACAGAAGGACACTGAGCTTTAACGCATATGGGACAGAGGCTGATTGGCTTGCAGAAGACGAACAAGAAAATGATTGGACCAGAGTGATGACTACAGATTCGACAGTTTTGAGCGTCATCAGACTGGGAAGAGTTCCCACACTGAAGTCAGCCACACCTGCTGCTTTTCAGCCCTCGCCAGCTGCAACTGAGCCACTGTACAGATCGGGATTTGGAGTTTGATGATTCATGCCACAGACACGAGCAATGTGTGGGATTTTGGATAAATTTCCACAGGAGCCACAGTGTGGGGATTGTTACATAGTTATTCACTTTTGTTCACTGTAAATAAATTTACTGTCTCTTTTTGGAAAAGTCCTGCGTTTGGGTCTGGCTCTTACCACAGACGTGACAATAACAGTTGCCTCCAGTTGCCTCTTGAAGGAAAGAATTGTGTAAATGGTTATGTTAAAATTACAGTTATTAATAGCAGGTGGCAACCCAAAGGTTTTTAAAACGAAGGCAGTTATTTAAAATATCAACAAAGTAGTGCAAGTGTCAGAAACTGCTGTTTCACCAATAGCCATTTGAGGCAAGTGAGACAATGTTTTAGACTCCCCATGTTAAAATCCTGAACTTTAAGAGAAGATACAATAAGATAACCTTTATTAGTTCCATACATGGGAAATGTGTTTTGTTACAGCTGAAAGTGGACAGTGCAAAGTTACTTAGCAAAAACCAGAAACACACTGGAATAGAATGATGATAAGAATAAGATACTGTACACAATAGAATAAAATAAAATACTATATACAATAGAATAAAGTATAATACAAATGCTATATACAACTGAGAAAAATACAATGATGTCAGAAAAGAGTATTGCACTTAGTGTTATTGCACATGTGTGGATGTGTGTGTTTGATCAGTTGAAGTCTTTGTTGTGGAGTCTGACAGCAGTGGGGAGGAAAGACCTGTGAAATCTCTCCATCCCACATCGCGGGTGCTGCAGCCACTGAAGGAGCTTCTCACTTGCAGTGCTGTCAGAGTCTCCTGCATGGGGTGGGAGATGTTGTCCAACAGGGATGACAGCTTAGCCACCATTCTCCTGTCACTCACCACCTCCACTGGGTCCAGAGGGCATCCTAGAACACAGCTGGCCCTGCGGATCAGCCTGTGCAGTCTCTTCCTGTCCCCAGCAGAGATGCTGCTGCCGCAGCAGACCGCACGGTAAAAGATGGCTGAGGCCACCACAGAGTCATAGAAGGTCTTCAGGAGTGGGCCCTTCACTCCTGAAGACCTGAGTCTCCGCAGCAGGTATAGCCTGCTCTGCCCTTTCCTGTAGAGGGCGTCTGAAGTCCAGTCCAATTAATTGTTCAGATGAACAGTAAGGTACCTGTAGCTGTCCACAGCCTCAATGTCGGTAAATTACCGTAAATGTCGGGCTATAAGCCGCTACTTTTTGCACAAGCTTTGAACCCTGCGGCTTTTAGTCAGGTGCGGCTTTTCTATGGATTGTCCGTGATTTTTGTCATATCGTAAGACGATTTGTTTTGTGTGTTCCGCTGTTGTACGGCACTACGTTGCCTGGCGGAAGGATCGGGGTTCAAGAGTGGTATGTTAGTCACATGTCCGTCCGCCAGGCAACGTAGTGCCGTACGAAGTAGCGCGAAAAATAAACTTCAAAGTAGCGGTACGCGTTCAGCGGGAGTCGTGGATAATGAGCGGCGATAAACTTGCAAGTTATGCCCAAAAAGCAAGTTATGCCCAACTCCACCGGTGGATTCTGACAGCGTGGAAAAGTGTGAAAACATCCACGATCACCAACGGATTTTGAAGGGCTGGACTGCTGCATGATGGAGAGGAGGACACCGCCACGGCCCTTCTGAGGGTGTTCGACTCTGACACTGACAATGAGGATTTCTTTGGTTTTGAAAGTGACAACGAAGGAGAGAAGAAGAGTGGATGACGAAGCCATCCTGAGCCTGTTTGTATCCGACACTGGAGAAGAGGACTTTGGTGGTTTTAGTGCGCAGGAAGATGGTGGTGAATGACTGACTTTTCTTCTTGTTAAAGCTGTGTCACTGCACCTGAGCCTAAAAGGTAGTCCGAATCTATTTTTCTGGTGTGCTGTAGGCTACTGTTATGTACTACATGTGCAAATATGTACCCATAACTTGTTTTTCAAAATATTAATAAAAGTGATGTCTCCAAACAGCCATCTCTTTCCTGACAATTCCCTTTGTGCATATTCTCTTACATATGATAAGTCAACATTGAAACACCTGCGGCTTTTGGTCAGGTGCGGCTAATGTATGTACAAAACAGGATTTTCCCCTGATTTTAGCTTGTGCGGCTAATATTTAGGTGCGCTTTGTAGTCCGGGAAATACGGTAGATGTTCATTGGTTGCAGTGGGGGATGTTTGTGCCTGTGGAAGTCTGCCACCAGCTCCTTGGTTTTACTAGTGTTGATCTGGAGGTAGTTCTGCTGGCACCAGTCCACAAAGTCATGGGTCAGTTTTCTGTACTCCTTGTCGTCCCCATCAGTGATGAGCATTCAGTTCTATTCAATGTTATTTATATAGCACCAAGTCACAACTGTCACACAACAGGTGTAAGGTTGTAAGGCAAAGACCCTACAATAATACAGAGGAAACCCCAACAATCAGAAGATCCCTTATGCACAAGCACCATTTAAAATAATACATAATTCTCCCCAGTAACAACTCCACAGTGGGTATTTTTATGGATACTCTTCAAAGTTAAAACAAAAATTATTATTATTATTATTATTATTTTTTGCTTTCAGTGTCACAAAGTAGTAGAACATGAAAACAAAAGGTTACCTGAAAGCAAGTTAAGCAGAGCTTTTAGCTGTTTTGAAAACATCACTGAATCAACAGAGCTGAGGCTCAGTGGGAGAAAATCCCACAGTGTGGGGGCCACTGTGGCTAAACTTTTGTCTCCAGAACCAGAATCTCAAAGTAAACTTAAGTGAATGGAGCTCCAGATCACCAGAGAAAGTTCTGATGTGACATATGAGTACTTAAAAGATTGAGTCATAAGCCTCGTAATGTCGGTCTGAACAACCAGCAGGAGTCCCAGGGAAGTTTTCTTAAGACATGTGAACAGTGAATTACAGTAATCCAGGCATGAATAAAAATGTCCATTTCAAAGCATGACACGGTGGAACTTAACTTGACATTTCTGCAGTGAAAAAGCAAGAGTGAACTTAGATTTAATGTCCAAAGTGAAGGCTGAGTCAAAAGCTACCCCAAGGTTCTTGATGAAAGGTTGAGCAAATGTGGCAGGGGAACCTAGAGTTTCCATTACTTTAGGCACAAATCTGTTGGGGGCACAAACAAGGACTGATGTGTTTTCTTCTTCATTAAGTTAGAGAAACTTGTAAGCCATACAGCTTTTAATAACTAAGAAACATCTTGCGGATGAAAAGTATAATGTCATGGTTCTCAAGATCTGGAGAGGTCGTGGTGTGTGTATTTTTTGTCTTAACCTCTCCCACCAGGGCGGAACTGGACCTTGGTTCCCCGCCTCTGAACCCACCCTGAACACACACCTG
>NW_024583215.1:6498-7889 GCF_018398535.1 Haplochromis burtoni | reverse complement strand
GACAGCAAACACATGGCTTGGTGGGAGAAGATACAAAGTGCTGGAACTTACTAGAGCTTCAAAAATCAAAGTTCACATGGTCACAATGAATTGCAGTCTCCAACCACTGCCTCGCCCTTGTGACTATAGCAATAACCATCTTTTTCTCATCACACCTAAAACATGTTGAGGACTAATGGGCCAGCAGTTTGTGCGAATCATACTCTCAAAAATCTATACCATGTTCAAACCCTACAAACTGTGAGGATGTCAAGAGGCTTGTATATAGTGAAAATATGCATGTAACCAATACTGTAGATGCTGCCTTCAATGTAAGTTGGTTCCAGAAAGCCTCTGTGATGTTTAATTTGTGAGTGGATCCTTAGTACATGGAATCACTCTGTGCTTGTGAATACAAAAATACAAACACACACACACACACACGTCTCAGCTCGGGGCTCTGTGGAGACTCTGGCACACTGCTAGCACCTCAAATGCATCTCTTACACTCAGGATTACTGTTGACAGGTGGGGAGCTGAACTGATCCGCCCACAAAAAATGTGTGCGAGTGCAATGTGTGTTATTGCCGTGTGGATTTGCTCATCAGAGTAAGAGGGTATTGATTTTAGTCCAGCTGCTGGCTGGTTAAAAGCGTTTATCTTTACTTCTCAGTTCTCGGTGCATTCCACTAGCTGAGAGGGGCTTTTTATTTGTTTATGCCACAAGTATCACTCTTATCCATCAGCAGCCTTTTACACAGAAATCAATAAGAACTTGTCAGCTTAGATTTTAGTTTGCAACACACAGCGTTGTTCACCTTTAAGTATGTGCAGACATGAGGATGAAGAAATCCATATTTTTATTTTGGAGGTATAGTCATGCTGCATTGTGTCCTATAATCATATTTACCATCTGGCAGTGTCCGTAAAGCAAAGCTGTAGTTGAGTCTACTATCAAACACTGGATAGTCTCACCATGGAGTACAGATATAGGAGCACAGATACATCTGGATTCCTTGTGAAGTATTGCCTGAAAGTTTCTTTGAAGCTGTCCTGGAAACAGATTACTTTCTCTGCTCAGCTTTTTTTCCTTTAAAGGAGTGTTCCTTTTCCAAGAAATAAGGATCGTAGGTTTTTGAAATGGGATTTCATAAACAAATCTGATTTTACAGCATCCGTTTGGACATGTGTATATTGGATCCGAAGGACATCATTAAACTTTATGTGCACTACATCTGGAAAGCTTATCATTGCTCATGTTGTGTGTATCACTTGTAAAATCAAGACACATTATCAGATGGCTCTTTAGCCACATTCTACAAAAGCATCATTTCATTGTTTCTGAAGCTAGGAAATGTTAGTTTACAAATCAAGTCTCTTAAATGAATTTTAGACTCACAGTTCCTGTGTGG
>NW_024583215.1:1713-5374 GCF_018398535.1 Haplochromis burtoni | reverse complement strand
TTCAACTTCTGAGGGGCCGTGCACTAAAGTGGGCCCAGGTGGTGTTAAGCTCTGATCCTGTCATCACCTACGCTGACTTTCTCTCAAAATTTAAGAGTGTGTTTAACCCAGGCACCGGGGCAGAGGCCGCTGCTCTCCGTCTCCTCAACTTCAAACAAGGTAGGAGGAGCATGTCTGATTACGCTATCAACTTCTGGATTTTGGCAGAAGAGGCAGGGTGGAATCAGGAGGCACTACGGAGCACATTGTTGAATAATATCAGAGAAGAATTAAGGGACGAGTTAATCATGCGTGATCTCCCTGCCTCCTTTAATGAGCTAATGTCCCTGTGCATCAAGGTGGATGAGCGGCTACGGGCTCGCCGGTCGCAGCGGAACTACAACTTCCATGAGGCTGCGGGAGTCTCTGGCACCGGCGCCATGGCGGATGCCGGCCCCTCCCGGACCCACGAGAGCGGGGACGGAGAGGAACCCATGCAGCTGGGCAGCTCCCATCTCACCGCGGCAGAGCGTCAGTGCAGGATTTCGGCCGGTGAGTGCCTGTATTGTGGTCACAGGGGACATGTTGTGGCTACCTGCCCTTCGTGGGCAAAAGGGCGTGCCCGCCAGTGATGGTAGGAGTACTGGTGGGCGAGCTGAGCCAGGAAGAAGCTCCTCCCCGTTTAACACTACCGGCCACACTTTCCATTCACTCCCAGAGTCGCTCCCTATCGGTGTTAATCGACTCTGGGGCGGAACAAAACTTTACTGACTGTCAGTTAGCCCGGCAACTTGGGTTACTATTGGAACCCCTGCCTCATGCATTACAGGTTAAGGCGTTGTCAGGCCAACGCCTTCCAGACCTCACTCTGGTGACGGAGCCTGTCGAGCTCTCCCTCCCTGGCAACCATTCTGAAGAAATCTGTTTTTTGGTGTTTAGAGCAGCTCGCACTTCGCTGGTTCTCGGCCACCCTTGGCTACAACAGCACAACCCTCATATCGATTGGCTAAAGGGGCGTATCACTGGGTGGGGGGAGGACTGCCACATGACCTGCCTTAAAGCTGCCTCGCCTCCAAGCACTGACACGCCCTCTCCTGGGGAATTGAAATCGGCTGATTTAACTAATGTGCCCTCTGTTTATCACGACCTAGCTGAGGTGTTTCAAAAGGCCCGCACCCAGTTGCTTCCTCCACATAGGCCCTATGACTGTGCTATCGACCTGCTCCCGGGAGCTCCTTTACCCACCAGTCGGCTCTATAGCATCTCGCTTCCAGAACGAGAAGCTATGGAGAAGTACATCACGGAATCCCTGGCTGCCGGCCTCATTCGGGCCTCCACTTCTCCAGTCGCAGCAGGTTTCTTCTTTGCCAAAAAGAAAGATAAAACCCTCCCGCCATGCATCGACTATCGCAGATTGAACAACATCACTATCAAAAACAAATACCCACTGCCTCTTTTCACTTCTGCCTTCGAACTCCTCCTAGGAGCAACTGTTTTCACCAAACTGGATTTGCGAAATGCATACCGTTCGGTCCGCATCCGTGAAGCCGATGAATGGAAAACCACCTTCAACACCCACCTCGGGCACTTCGAGTACCTAGTCATGCCCTTGGGCCTCACTAATGCCCTGCAGTGTTCCAAGCCCTAGTAAACAATGTGCTTAGAGACTTTATTAAGCAGTTTGTTTTTGAATACCTAGACGACATCATGATTGTTTTCCAGGAACCAGCACGAACACGAGAACCATGTCAGATAGGTCCTGCAACGCCTCCTCGAAAACCAATTGTTCGTCAAAGAGAGATGTGTGAATTTCATGTCTCCACCATTGCATTCCTGGGGTGCATAATCAACCGAGGAGATCTCCGCCTGGACCCTGTGAAGGTAAAAGCCGTTGTTGAGTGGACGGAACCACCAAACTGGTGCCAACTGCAACGTTTCCTTGGGTTTGCCAACTTCTACCGGTGATTCATTCGGGACTTCAGACGAGTTGCCTTGCCGCTGACCCAGCTAACTTCTCCCAAGCTTCCTTTTCAGTGGAACAAAGAAACCCAGTTGGCCTTCCAAGTGCTCAAGACATGGTTTGCCGCGGCCCCCACCCTGATTCAACCTGACCTCACACAACCATTCGTGGTTGAGGTTGACGCCTCCAACTCGGTCCTATCATAACAGAAGGAAGGTAAGCTCCATCCTTATGCCTTCTTCTCTTGCCGTCTGTCCCCTGCAGAGAGAAACTACAATGTTGGAGATCGGGAACTGCTGGCGATAAAACCAGCCTTGGAGGAGTGGCGGCATTGGTTGGAGGGCACGGCTCAGCCCTTCCTTGTTTGGACGGACCACAAGAACCAGATCCCGGAATATCAAATCCGACGCCCTGTCCCCTCAGTTCTCAGCCTCGGAGGAGCCCACTGAGCCCGCCTCCATTCTCCCCGCCACCTGCGTCGTGGGCGCCATCTCCTGGGAGATCACAGCAGCCGTTCGGAAGGCTCAGGTGTCGGAACCAGATCCGGGAGGTGGACCAGCCCAACGGCTCTTCGTTCCTCAATCGGTACGTTCTCAAGTACTACACTAGGCCCACACTGCCCGCTTTACTTGCCACCCAGGGATCCACCGCACTATCAACTTCCTCCAGCGCTACTTCTGGTGGCCCTCTTTGACTAAAGACGCTCGGGAGTACGCCAGCACCTGCGCAACCTGTGCCCGGAATAAACTGTCTCATCAGCCACCCGCTGGACAGCTCAATCCCCTGCCGACTCCGTCCAGGCTGTGGTCCCACATAGCTTTGGACTTTGTGACCGGACTGCCGCCATCAGCAGGTAACACTGTCATACTTACCATCGTAGACCGTTTTTCTAAAGTTGCCCACTTCTTAGCTCTACCCAAGCTTCCCACGGCCATGGAGACCGCACGACTGCTTACCCTCCATGTGTTTCGCCTGCATGGGATCCCGGAGGACATAGTTTCTGACAGAGGCCCTCAGTTCACCTCTGGCGTCTGGAAGGAATTCTGCTCCTCATTAGGAGCAAAGGTCAGTCTGCCCTCCGGATACCATCCCCAAAGCAACGGTGAGTGTGAGCGAGCTAACCAAGAGCTCGAGGCAATGTTGCGGTGCATAGCGCCCTCTAACCAGTCCATCTGGAGTGATGAACTACCCTGGATTGAGTACGCCCATAACAGTCTGACTTCCTCCACCACTGGTCTCCCTTCGAGGTCTCACTGGGTTTCCAGCCACCTCTCTTCCCCTCTGTCGAGGGTGAGCATTCTGTACCGTCTGTCCAGGCCCATCTAAGTAGGTGCCGACGAGCTTGGCAGGCCGCACGGACGGCATTGCTGCGCACCAAGTCCGAACCAAACAGATCGCAGACCGCCGCCGCACACCAGCTCCAGCATACAGCGTGGGACAAAAGGTATGGCTGTCCACACGCTTTGTTCCTCTCAGGACTGAGTCCAAGAAACTCAACCCAAACTTCATTGGTCCGTTTGAGGTTTCGGCACTGATCAACCCCGTCTCTGTGAAACTCCTGCTGCCGCGCAACATGAGGATTCACAATGTGTTCCACGTCTCCCAAATCAAACCTGTCCGGAGTAGCCCATATGAAGAGGTAGATGTGTACGTGCACCTATCCCTAATCTGACAAATTAAAGATTATGCTTTAATGGACGTATGTGTCATGGTCCCTGTGCC
>NW_024583215.1:0-1258 GCF_018398535.1 Haplochromis burtoni | reverse complement strand
TCGTTTTTTGGAACCCGATGCTGAGAGGAGTGATTGGGGAGGAACATTTTGTACAGAGAGTGTGGAACACCCTTCTCCCAACCCTGTTTCCCCACAGACCCTGGCGACCCGGACCCGTTTCCCCCTGCACATTGTATATAGCCACTTGGTGCATGTGTTCACTGTAAATAAACGCACTGTTCCTTCGCTTCGCTTAAAGGAATACCCTGGCCTGCGCCTGAGTCTCTTTCGGAAACCTTATCAGTATGCCAGTGTTTGGAATTTACATGTCACTACTAATCATACTATTATTATTGTTTCAGCAAATGCCTAACAATGTAGACAAATACAGTCCCCGTCAAAAGTTTAAGACCACTTGAAAAAATCCCTGCTTTGCATGGTCGGATCTTAACAAGGTTCCAAGTAGAGCTTCAACATGCAACAAGAAGAAATGAAGATAAGGTCATTTTTTGAGCATGCAATTAATTGAAAACAACACTTAAACTGAAACAGGCTGTTTTACAGCTGATCAAATGTTTAGGACCACACCTCCAAAAAAACAAAACAGAAACCAAAGTTCCAAACATGAACTCAGTGATGAGGAGCTCTGCTGTTATTCTTGATCACTTAAAAAAATTGTTGCGACATGCGAACATTTCGGGTGAAGTCAGCGGCATAAAGGGTGTCTGGAACTGTTGTTCATTTTCGTAAACCTCCTAGTGGTCATGTGAACTCTGCTGGTTACACACACCACTGAGCATGCCAGCAAGTGTGTGTGAATTCAACAGGTATCAGTTGTACTGAGAGGAGAGATCTACATTATTAGCTGATTTGTGTTTGTTTGGGATAAGTTAAGGTTAGAGTAAGGCAAACAATGGTTATAGTTAAGAAGTAAGATCTCAATGCTAAATGGAGTCAGTTTGGTGTCTTTTGAAGACATGGATACTGATCCTGTGTGCATGTGTTTCAGACAGTGATGCAGCATGAGTGAGTGATGGAGCCCCATCCTGGCGTCTATTGAGTGACAACAGACAGGCAGAGGTTAAGTCAGTTCTCCTGGAAAATCCACCAGCAGGACGCTGTCAAACTACAAATATGTGAGTTTGTGCATCACAAATCACAATATAATGTTTTACTTGAAGTCTTTCTCATTCAGCTGCACCTCCTGTGTTACTGCAGTTTTATTGGAAATTATTTGTGGGTGCGGCTGTAGCTCAGGTGTTAGAGCAGTCGCTATAGTATGCTTGGGCACAATGCTAAAGCCCACGTTGCTCCTGAT
>NW_024583214.1:130742-139031 GCF_018398535.1 Haplochromis burtoni | reverse complement strand
AAGGTAAGCGAGTCATGGACTAAAGTAAAACAGTATGTTGGATGTGCCATGCAATGCTCAATTACATTGGTGTGAACTCGTATAATCTTTAAAATAGAGTCACTCAACATAAACACACATATTCCTTGTCACTGCTTGACATTATATTATTTTCTATCTTTACATCTAAGATTTTTTTATAGTGTAGAACAAAACTAAATATGCCTATTTAATTAAATTGAACTATTTAACCCTTTAAAACCGGTCGAAGCGGGGACGCTCCGCTTTGCATAACTATTTTTAAATCCCTGTAGAACCGGAACCACATAAGCTAGCGCAATAATTTTTTTGCATATGAAACCGGAGGAGTTGTACTTACATCTTATACCATCAGCTTGTCCTAGGTCACAGTTTCCTTCCACATACACCAAAAAATCGCATAAAAAGCGCTTGCAGCAACAAAAACATAATATTCCACGCTTTGCCGATCCGATCAGCTGTTCGTAACACTTCCTAAGTTGGAATAGACATCAGCGCGAACTATCGCATGTCCGCCATGACCTGCCCGAAACCAGAAGTGACGTCATTTTCGCGGAAATGTAGTTTTTTACCTTATAAGCCTATACTGGTATTTTTAAAAGTTATGTTTAACTTTATGCTTTTCTGAATACTTTCTGGGATGCTTAGGACTCAAATTGCACTGTTGGAAATAGTTTATTTTTGATACATATGCTGTTTTTTTGCAAATTTGCATTATAATATTCATTTTTTGTTTTTCCTGCAGTATATAAAAATTGGTGTATTTCAAAAATAAAACTATGAAGACACTCAAAATAAATTTCCTGTGGTGGGAAACTATTTTATGCAACTTTTTTGTATTTACAGTTTTGAGGGATAATCCTCTTAAATTCCTTTAACTAGAAATATATGTTAAAAAAAACAAAAATGATTTTCACTCGAAAGAGTGTCCTTTATCCTTAAGATGCAGATGGACTGCGGAGTCTTGTCCTGTGGAGGTGGCTCTTCTATGTTGTGCCATGCGCTTGTGGTGCCCTTAAAGTGTAGCACCACTTGGTCAAGTGTGAAAGAAAATGTGATTTGGTCGTGTTATGTGTAAAAAGATTAAAGATTGATATAGTTTACTGTATTTGAAAGCTGTCGAAAATGCTAAGTGTTAGTAAAGCATGGGAGAATCTGATAGGTTGTAATTGATTATTCCATTAAATTAATGTGAAAATTTGCATAAGAAAGTTTTAGTTTTTCTTCTTGGAACTGCAGACCCAATGGTCTGAGAGTAAGTAAAGAATTAATTCAATTAATTACTACAATTAACAAAACAGAGTTGAAATGTAGACTTGGGCTACATGTGACTGGTTAAAAGTGCAACATTCACACTCTGATAAACACATAGCAACTCAGAGTGTAGCTTATTGCTCAGCCAGGGATCCAACCTTCTAATTACTAGGTGACCTGCTGTCTTAGCTCATTAAAAGCTCATCTCCAACCTTCCTTTTATCTCAAATGTTCTTGAAAGAGTAGCTGTAAAACAGCTAACTGATGATCTGCAGAGTGTAACAGAACCACAGCAGACCTGTCCACGTTTGCATGCTTTTCAGCATCTTTATTCACAGCTGTTGCAATGTACACACCGGCTGCAGCTTTTCAGTTCGCAGTTCACCGTTCTGACAGCAACTACCACAGCAGTCAGAGAGCACAGACTTTAAGCTGGTGATTGGTGATTGCCGTGCAGGTGTATCCACCTCCTCTGCAGCGGCACCACACAGAGGAGTAGTTTATTTGAAAAATGTCATAGTTCATCAGTCTCTGCAGAGATTAGAGGATGCTGTAGGTATTACAATGAGTCAGAGTGTGATTAGCTAGCTTATTTCTCCTGTGTCTTGTTTTACCTTGTGTATCTGCACATTGTATCTGATCTCAGAGCAAAAAAATCTGAGCTAGAGGCAGTTTGATCTGGGTCTCCCAAAAGTCTGCTGACAATGAGGACAGTCATACACAGTGTTCATGTATATACTGCAGAGAAATTCTGTGGAACTGGGAAACTGCTGATACTTCTCATGTTCATGGTATAAAGCATTAGACCACAGCTTCAATGTAATTCTAATTCTCCAACTCTCAGAACTTTGTTGGTTTGAATGAGCTTTCCTCTAAGATATATGTTTGTCATTTTGATTATGAGTGCAGTGCATAAGTTGCAGTGCATAAATGTACTGCTCTGAGTACATTAGAGTAAAACATTTTTTTGTAAAAGTTAGAAGGTTTTAGCCATTCAAAAGGCCCATTTGAGGGTGAAGAGCTGATCTTAGGGTTAAAATTATATGTGAGTTAGGGTAAATGTTTGGCACCTAGATGTGATGGTTAAACCTTGGGAATGGAATCGCTGTCCTCACAAAGAGAGACAGTTGAATTAATTTAGATCAGTTCTTTTTTAATGTTACTGACTGATATTTTTTTTTCAGATTAAAAAAAATGTTTCAAATATTTGAGAGGAGCTTTTAGGAGCTACAACCACCCTTAGAATACTGTGGAAACTCTGCCAGAGACGGGAGTTGAAGGTCTCACAGACAGGGGTGTCTTCCAGGCATTTCCGGTGCACCCTCACAATATGTTTAGGTGTGCCAGGTCTATCCAGTGTCCTCCCATGCCATCTCGTACAACTCACCACCAGGTAATGATCAGTTGACTGCTCAGCTTCTCTCTTCACCAGAACCTAAAGCCGTAGATCCAATGATACAATTACAAAATCAGTCACTGACCTGTGACCTAGGATGTCCTGGTGCAGGGTTAGTGTGTCGCGGACAAACTGTTATTTGCACATAATTCCAATAACGGAACCTCATTAGGATTCAGATCAGGGTTCCTTTTGATAACGCCTCCCAGGGTCACACTGCCGTTATGGCCATTGCCCATAATGACAGTGTCCCATGCCCATGTGAGCACTGAAGTCTCCCAGTAGGACATCAGAGTTGCCAGCTGGATCACAACTGAGCATCCCACGAAGGCTGGGTACTCTGAACTGTTGCAGTCAGGATCCATTCTCTGATCCAAAGCTACAGGGAAACAATCATCTCTTCCACTGGCAAATAAATCCAAGATACAGGCAGCAAACCGAGGGGATACATGAATACCTGCCTGCTGCCAAGGTCAACTCCAGACTAGAACACAGTCCAACCCCTCTCCAGGTGGCCGGTTCCAGAGGCCAAGCGATGCATTGAGGTGAACAAATTCTCATGACTCTCATCTCTTTCGCCATCTTACAATGCTGTGATTGCAGCCATTCCCCAACTCTCTGTGAATGGGACTCATGGTTATTGATCAATGGTTGTTGATCAGTGGTCATGAGAATTTGCATAATTAAGATTAAGGAACTGACCTCCCAGCCTATTGTTCCTTCAGTGGGCTGGTTTCAGTCATTATGCAAATGCACTGTTTATAAGATTGAAACCTGCAGTCAGCTGAGACTGAAGAAGACACTTGAATGATGACGAAACGTTTCTCCCACAAAACGTTACGTCCAGATGAACAGAATCAACCTTTGGAGATTTACTTTCCTGGATGATTGAGAATGCATCAAGACATTGTTTAATGTCTTGTTGCACGTCACAAATAGATTTCGAGAACATGTAACAAGCCCCTCCCCCACTGCTACGCCTCATTGTTTCTCCTTGTATCGTATCATGCATCTGATCTTCTCTGTTTGGGTTTTTTTCCCAACTTTTCCTAGTGGGTTCTCCTCCTTATTACTTATTGGTTTCTGACATGGTGGTGGCTACCCAGAATGCATTGCAGTTCCAAAGCTCTATACCTATCAGCAAATTTATCTTCATAGCTCCTCTGCTAATACATCACAAATACATCACAGGTTACTGTGATATGACATGTAAAACCCGTAATCTTTCAATTTTACACAATCCATGACTTTCCTGTCCAATCTATGTTGATTCCTAAACCTATTCACATTTAGACTGCACTAAGATCGCAACACATAAAATAGAAGAAAAAAAAACACTTGAAGAGAGGAAAATAATAAAACATCTTCTTGATGGCTCGTGTCCAGACTATACATGCTGCTTAATTTCCTCACAGGTGGATATTTTTAGTTCCTTTGGTATCACTGTTCGAAAGATCCCACCTCTTTGCACATGGCTGGTCCATGAGGTGGCTGCTCTGTGTCGGTTGTCCACCTCGGCAGAAATGTCTCTTATAAATGTCAGATAGCTCACTTTTGAAGCTCCTGCTCTTTGGCGGTTTCTGCTAAGGACTGATTAATCTTGACTTGCTGTACCAGGAGCAATTTCTCCTTGCAAAAGAGTCCCTGGGGTCATAAAGGCACACAAATGCAATCGACATGTCAAGGTGGGGATTCAGAAGTGTAGAGATGGGGCCATATTCAGTAGTCAAGGGGTATTTAAGTCCATGTGTGGTATTTTGGACACAGGAATGAGCAAGAAGTGCATAATGTTCATGAAATCACTAAGTAAAGAAATCCAATGTGCGTGCATTGTTGTGTTCATGTGTCCAACACAAAGAAAGAAGAGGAAAGGACATACACTTAGAGCTCAAGCTTGACTGTCCAGTGGCAGTGATTAAAGTTCACCACGTGACTGTTCTTGAGTGGAATCAGGCAAGTTGATTCTTTTGCTTTGATGTAGTTACTTATCTAAGGTGGATAGTTTTGTTTGTTTGTTTGTTTGTTTGTTTGTTTGTTTTGTTTTTGCTTTGTTTTATTCTTTGCTTCGAGCCCTGTGTACAGGAGCTGCATGCAAAAAGATCTTTTGTTAAAAGGGTTGGCGTAATAAGCAAATGCTTCAGCCAATACCTTTTGATTAGCCTTGTCTCGTGCTTTCTTGCTTTGTGGTAATCTTTATTCTGTCTTCACTGAGATATTTGAATGCTAATCAATAAAAATAAAATCAAAAGTTGATTAACAATAATCTTCTGAAATTTGAATCTACAGGTTTCATTACATAGACATAAATTGCAACCAGGCATAAGTGTAGTGCAGTTTAAAAGAACAAACTCCGCTCTGAGTGATTTTGACAAAAAAAAAAGGATTTTCAGAAATGATATTGGGGTTTGACTCACACATAGGAGTCACTAACCTTTGTTGTTGTTCACTGTTCTCTTATGTTTAGGAAAAGATGGTGGTGTGGGTCAGATTCTCTTATAAGTATAATCACAGGTTAGAAACCTGAGACCTCCTGTGTGAGGACAGTCTGTTTACGAAATACTTTTGACAGAAATCATTACTTTGAAAGCTGTGCTTGGAGGAAAAACAAGAATTTCTTTATCTGCACACAAACTTCAGATTTTTCTCGTGAGCTGCAACAGATGGTCTGTGAGTATAGGGTCGACTGTATATGAATGAGCATGTGTTTATCACTGAGAGGATGTTTGTGCTCTGCTTCATACTGTAATAAACAAGTCCGCTGATGCCAACAGACCTGTCTGGGTTTATGTAAATGCTACAGAGCACGTAGACATATGTCTGTGGTCAGATTGCTAAACTACACACTCAAGGACTGACTGCCTCACAGCTTTTAGTGAAACCGCTTAGACAAAAGCATATACACAAGTCCAGCACAATGTGTTGTGTATGTCTATAGCTGTTCAGTGACTGTATTCGAAATACTAAGCAAGCCAACATACTTCCCTGACTCTGGAACCGGACAGTGTCCTGTATAACTTTGCCAGCGGCATCTATGATGTGAGAACAGACAAAAAAGAAAAAAGAAATCTCCTGTTTAGAGTCTTCATATTCTCGTGCACGTTCACACATGTACAGTATGTTTTCAGAGTGGAAATCCCACTGTGACCACATGTGCTGCCATCACAGATCAAACATCAGCTTCTGCTTTATCCCAGGCTCATCACTGACGATCAGAGTTTCAGGTACGGTTTTAATAGTTTCCAAAACTGTGGGGAGGCTGTCAAAAGAGACTGACATTTACATGTGGAAAGAAAATGACAGTCCTCTTAGAGTGAGATTGTTTTACACAGCACAGTCCTGAGGCATGAGAGGGAAGAGATTCTGCAGAAATCAATGGAAAATTGGATTCTGAAGGGGGGAGACGTGAGATATTTCTTAGATCACTGATGTTCTCTCTGTACAGACCATTTTGAGTTTCTTTGCTTTAAACATTAAATCTGTACTTTCCCCAGTATCATCAGTTTTTCAAAAAGTATAATTTGTTGATGGACACATTTCCAGAGTCATAATATCACATATCAAAGATCCTTCATCCACTCTTTTTGATCGAGTTTCCAGGATTTGGATTTGGAACTAGAAGACTGAAGATTCAGATTCTGGGTCCCACCCAGTATCTCGGTGAAATATTTAATAGGCATGCTGGTCCACTGTGTCGATTTAACGCTTTGGAGAAGCAAATCATGAAAAGGATGCACAAGTTGCAGTAAGCTGCACTACCAGCAAAGGGAGAAATTTTATTTAAGGTACCATGGAAATAATCACGGGAAAATATTTAAACAGACGTCACTGTTTAAAGACGTTACTTCATCATTTCTGCTATAGAAGGACGCTAGAATGTACTTCATGCCTTCCTTGCTCACTAGTGACTTCTTGGCTTTAAATATGTAAATAAATAATTAAATAATCTCTCCGTGCTGCAACTTCTGACGCGTGGAGAGAGAAAGCATGACATGGGCATGATGGACCCATGTCTCATTCCAGTAGGACGTCCTGGGATTATGTCCTCAGGAAGGTTTTTGGAGCCGTTGTTGATCTACTCTAACTACTGCTCTTTCCTCAGCTGGAAGATAGGGCAGGTTACAGATCTAAGTACTGTCAGAAACAGAGAATCAGCTCATGCACTGCATACATTGTTGAAAGATGCATTATTCTAAACATTAACCACATACACAGACTTCCCTAATTTATTTGAAGAAGAAAAAAAAAATCTTAAAACAGTTATTTTTTCTACTTGTAAATTTGACATTATTTGTCAGCTATTAGTTACTACATTACAAAAAGATAGTTGCTCTTGTGCCCATCGTGTCTTTCAGTGAACTTTTGAACTCTGTTTAAAATGAATTTGTTTGTTCAGTGCATATGCAGACTTCCAGCTTTAATTCAAATCTTCCTTCTATGTATGTACCTTACCTTTATAAACCCTGCATTCATCAGCAAACAGAAGTGTTCTCGAGTCCATGCAGTGCAGTCTGGGTGTCAAATATGACCTTTAACTGCTTTAGTGGTTTTATTTTGGTATTCCCAGGCAGCTGGTGTTGTTTGGTGGTGTTGCCTCAGTTAATTTAATCCTCCAGTATGAAAAGCCAGCTTGGCCTGTACCAAACGGATTGATACTTACAGTATAAAGTGCATTCACTAGAAGCCACATTAAGTTACACATTCAGTTGTTTTATTTCATGTGTTGAAACATCTTTTAGCGTTTGTCATTTGTACTTGAAGTAATCTGATCCAACCTGACGACCAACATCATGTTATGTTCCACATTCCAGGTGTCAGCTGAAGCTGCTTCGTGACAACTGAGTACATCCACAAATGCTGAGACACAGTTAAAAATAAAGATTTATGTAAAATGCCCTGACTGTTAGCTTCTGTATTTATGCGCATAAACAGTGGATGAGGTGATAAAGACTGAAGCAGTTTGTTGAATCTTCCTACTTGCTTCTCTCCACTTCGTTTCATCCTCACTTTACAGAAATGCTCTCTTGTAATGACTTTTACAAAGCATATCAGCAGAAAGATTTGACTGTAAAGTGTTGAACTGACTGCAACAGTGAGCACACAGCCAGAGCACACACCATTAGACAGTCTGAAAAAAAAACATCCAGTCTAAATCACTCACAAAGAAGTACATGCAAGTATAGACATCTCTGTCCTTACCCGAGGTCAGAAAAACCATCGCACTCACCTTTGACCTCGTGGACTAAACTGGTTATTTAAATCAAACATATATTTTTTGTTCTATCACAGGTTCACGTGCACAAAACTGCTGTATAGAGCTGTGAAAACATGTTCCCTGCATCAGTGATTAATTGTGCTGACTTGAATGCATCAGTCTTAACAGAAATAATTGGATTGAGATTGGCTTCAGCAGCATGCAGTATGAAAGGCTTCTAGTCAAACTAATCACAAAGATATAATATTCTCTGGATAAGCTCATTAGTAACTCGGTGATTAGCTTATTTTATTTTTTTAATTTTCTTTGGAGGGTGCACTGTACTGAAAATACACTTTGAACCCCAACCGGTCGCAGCAGATGGCCCCGCCCCTCCCTGAGCCTGGTTCTGCCGGAGGTTTCTTCCTGT
>NW_024583214.1:126549-130722 GCF_018398535.1 Haplochromis burtoni | reverse complement strand
GGGGTCATATGATTGTTGGGTTTTTCTCTGTATCTATGAAGCGCCTTGAGGTGACTTATGTTGTGATTTGGCGCTATATAAATAAAATTGAATTGAATTGAATTGAATTGAATTGAAGAAAGAGAAAATTATTCTGGAGAAAAAAAGACAATTCCAGAAGTCACCTAATGCCATGTTTTCCTGCTCTGTCAGAAACTCCAACAATAATACAGAGAAAGAAAGAAAATCCCAACAATCATATGATCATATGACCCCCAATGAGCAAGCAATTCGGCGACAGTGGGAAGGAAAAACTCCATTTTAACAGGAAGAAACCTCCAGCAGAACCAGGCTCAGGGAGGGGCAGACACGCAGTGGATATTAACAGTGTTCGGCAAGTTACTTTGAAAAACTAATTAATTATAGTTAGTAGTTACTTCTTCAAAAAAGTAGTTAGTAACTGAGTTACAAGATTCTAAAAGTAATTAATTACTACTGCGTTACTTTAAAAAAAATGTTGAACCCTCAGGGGTCCAGGGTATAATTGGCCATTTTTAACTACTTTTGATGTTTTCTCTACATTTCACCTTTAAAAACTATTTACTTTGCCTTGTTTGATGTCATTCTTTTCAGCACAGCCTCACGTGTCTGAATTTACAGTTATGTTTTCATTTTGACAAACTGTATTGACACAATTGATCTAAAATCAGACAAAAAACATAAAATCCGAGTAGAAAAAGTGATATTTTTTACTGTAACAACCACAAACATGTTTAATGAATCATATTTCATAATGTTAAATGCAAATATAAATTGTCAAGTTTAAAATCATATTCACAAGTTTTAACTTTTACCGTTTTTCAAACTATTTACAGAACAAATATTCTGTTCTGCATTCAAGCAGATGCCGCACAAATTATTTGTGCCACTCGAAAAAAAATGAGTTGACTGCTGGAGACAGCATTGTTCTGACAGACAACACAAAACTATCCACAACACTACACACTAACTACACACTCTAAACACGCTAAACATCACAAATGTCTCACATCTCAAAACTCTCTTTTTCTGCACTCTCTCTCTCTATCTCTCTCTCGCCGTCACTCCTAAAACTTCCCCCTCTTTCTAAACAACCAAATGTCATGTTGCCATATCATTTTTTGATTGGTCGATTACTTACAGCTCCTTCCATGCAACTGAAATAAGGTGCAGTAAGCTAAAGACAGCTTCAACCGTCTCTTTGTTGAAAAATAGTAACGCGACCGCACCGCATTTTCTTGTTAGTAACGGTAACGGTGTTGTAACGATAGGAATAGTAATTCGTTAGATTACTCGTTACTGAAAAAAGTAACACCGTTATTCCCATCACTGGATATTAACCAGCCAGATATTAACGATAGCTGATGATTAAATGCTGAGAGGTGTATAAACATAGTAAGTTAAAAAGGTGACTGAAGAAGACACTCAATGCATCAAAGGGATCCCCCAACACCTTACGCCTATCACAGCATAACTAAGGGAGGATTCAGGGTCACCTGATCCAGCCCTAACTATATGCTTTAGCAAAAAGGAAAGTTTGAAGCCTAATCTTAAAAGTAGAGATAGTGTCTGTCTCCTGAATCCAAACTGGAAGCTGGTTCCACAGAAGAGGGGCCTGAAAACTGAAGGCTCTGCCTCCCATTCTACTTTTAAATACTCTAGGAACAACAAGTAGGCCTGCAGAGCGAGAGCGAAGTGCTCTAATAGGGTGATATGGTACTACAAGGTCATTAAGATAAGATGGGGCCTGATTATTTAAGACCTTGTATGTGAGGAGCAGAATTTTGAATTCTGGATTTAACAGGAAGCCAATGAAGGGAAGCCAAAACAACATCTTGTCACCGGTACAAGATTTCAGAATGGCACCACTTACCTCAACATCCAGCTGTGAAAGCTGCATCAACCTGAGCCAAAAAGTGATTGAGCTGAAACAAAGGATATGCATGCTATACCAAATCCAGGGGGCTGAACACGAACTTGACACGATCCTCCTTGGCAAAGCTCAAACCACTACTACTAGCGCTGAGCTAGCCGACACAGTGCACCACCCAGCTGTTGTGTCCCAAGATCCCGCCAACAGTCAACCCAGGCTCTGAACTTGCGTCGCTGGTGTTTCTGTCATGGTCGAGAACTGCTGGTTTCAACTAGGGGCCAGACCCAAGGCTCTGGTCAGCTCCACTCCACTCCAACCAGCGCCATGGACCGTGGTTGAGATGCGCGGTGGCTGCAGAGGGGCCAGGAGGATTCGTCTCTCGCACCCTCACCCCTCCGGTGCGGTAGTACTGGAGAATAAATTCAATGTCCTGGATCCTGTGGACTTTCCTCCTCTGACCGCTAGCCCTCGCCATCCCGCTGTGTCGCTGAGGTCTGCGCCATCTCCACCACTACGCCCCCAGAGCCGCGGAGGGCAACCCGACGCTGTGGTGCAAACTCACCGCGGACAGCTGTGCTTTACCCCGGCTCCTCGGAGAAGAGGACCCACGGCGCGGCTACCTGGGAGTCACTCACGTGGTCTGGCTGGTGCATCTCCATTTGAACATCCCTGGTGCCGCGGCACGGGCGTCGCAGATGGCCAGCAGCCCCCGGTGGCACCTCCTCTCTCCACGTTGGTCCTCGGGGATTCCATCGTCAGTAATGTGCAGATGAACTCATGCTGTCTTTCCCGGGAGCCACCGTTGTTGACATAGTGGACAGAATTCCCAACATCCTTGCGTCCCACCCACAGGCCAACCGGCTCATCATCTACATCGGCACCAATGACATCCCCAAACAGCAATCTGAGCTGCTGAAGCTGGACTTCCTCCAACTCTTCAGCCTCCTTGGTCAGTTGCAGGTGAGTGCTTTTATCTCCGGGCCCACCCCCACCTGTGGCAGAGGGATAGGCTGTTTCAGCCGGCTGCTCAGCCGCCTGTGTCTCCCAGGGTTCAAGTTCAAGTTCAAAGTTTATTCGCCACATGCAGGTTGCCCTGCAGTGGAATGAACCCGCTCCCCGACCTTACACACACAACACAGACATCACATAGGGATACAAGTCAGAGAACGGTTGCATTACAGAAAAACACTGAAATGTACACTACAATGGGAAAGTACAAGAGGAAAAAAAGAGACCTCTACTCATGCTGGGCTAAAGGAGGACAACATGAGAACAGGAAACAAAAAACTCCTCTGCACAGAAAAACACATAAACGTCCACAGTACAACATTATAGAGCACGTGACCAGCAACAGGGTTGGGTAGGGGGTGAGGAGTAATCCCACGCAACACAGCGGCCATCCTGCCACTGCGCCGACTCTCCAGCGCGGGCCCAGACCCGCCTCGTGTTCCCAGGAGGCAACAAGCATCGAAGGCGTTGGAAGGGGAGGGGGATGTGTGAGTGCTTATCAGTGTAAGTGTATGTGTGTGCGTGTCCATAGTTCAGCTGAGAAAGTGTCCTTCACCCTATCAGGCTAAGTAAACAGTCTGCTAGCCAACCCAGGTGGCGTTGCATGGGATGGGAAGAAGAGTCATCACACAGTCATTATCAGGGAGTTTTTGTGCGGCTCCAGCCTTGGGCCGTGCAGCTGGCGCCGTGGTGTCCGCATGTTGATGTCGTTGATTTTTCTTTTATGCGAGCAGCTCAGGAGAATTTCAAAGCTGATCTTTAACACTCCGACACTGGTCTCTCAATCTCCCGTTGGAGAGCCGCGAGCCTCCTCATGATGGTATCAAACTTCTGGTCCGTGGTGTTGTCATTCTTGTGATTCTGAGACCCCACAACTGCAGTGAGCCGTTCTGCGATGTGATCCAACTTTCACTCAAGGGTCTCATTTTGAGCAGGCCTCTCTTTGATGTATGCCAATATACGCTGAATGGTGTTATTTTGAGTCTTCACGGCAGCTGTAAGTGTCTCCAAGGTGTTAACCATGCTGCGTTCGTTGTGAGAGGTCGTGCCTTGTCCCATTGTTTCAATCCCAGCGGGCAGCCTTGGGGGGGTTTGAACAGCTGGTTCCGCTCTCTTAATTCTCCGATAAGCCAGGGCCAAGCCAGCTCCAATCAGCAAGAATCCTGTTATCATGGTTCCGAATAGGTAGATATCTTCAGCGTCCTCTCTTTTTCTATTAGAAGTGGTACGAGAGGTGGTGGGACTGCATCTTTAGCCAACAACACACTCACCAC
>NW_024583214.1:105978-108277 GCF_018398535.1 Haplochromis burtoni | reverse complement strand
AGTCTAACTTAACATCAATGGTACTAAGAGTAGCTGTAGATAATATTACATCTGTGGGATGATTATGAGATCTTAATAAAGCTAAAAATAGATTGAAAAAAACTATTGGATCACATTGGGTGACATAAAACAAATCACCTGTTTTTAAGTTGCCAGATAAAAGTAAAACTTGGATTGTTCAGTAAGGCTAGAATATTGCTTTAAAAATTTAGTTCATTTCAAAGGAAATGCATGAATAATAATGAAATGAATACAAAATTATTAATGGCTACACCACTTCACTATTTTAAAAGTTGTTGTTTTTTTTCTTTTTCAATTTACCTTCATCAGTTTCTCAGATGACTGCAGCCCAAGACTTGAGCGCTCCAAGTCTTCACCAACATCTACAGCATACATCTCATTTTGTCTGTTTCTCTGCTCAAAAATAATACAGAGTTGTTTTATTTATGCAAAAACTATATTTGACTAAATGACAAGTAGATGAGATACAATTGAAGTTTCTCACCAGCATTTTTGCTGGTCCATCAGCAACAAGGGCAAATAAAATAGCAAAATGAAAGCATGGATGGCTCATGTGGCTAATCAGAACCAGAGAGACTTTGGTGTAGGGTTGAAGATAAGATGCCTTATTTTAGATGATCAAATGAAGCCCAATATAAGATAAATAAAGATTATTCTGGATGTGTAAAGCTTTTCAAAGCTTGTCAGTGGACAAAAATGAAAAAAGGAAATATTCATAACTAAAAACTAAAAGTTGAGGAAAATCTTCAATTTTGATTTTCTTTGTATGCATTATAGATTTATTTAATTTCATATATTGTTGAGACAACTATTGAAATGATTTTCTTTTCAAGCTGTGGCCATGTTAATCTTAAAAAAATAATTCTGTTCTCTGGCTAAGAGTTTATAGTCGTGGTGTTTGCTATGAAACGTGAGCACAGCGGCTTTACAAGAAGCTCTCATCAGTGCTGAGCTCATTTTGGGTTGTTTTTTTAATGGATGCATTACAGGAAAAGCTCCCCCTTCTCCCCTTTTCTTTATAAGCAGCCCAGAGCAGAGAGTTGGAGAAGAGCTGTGAGATAAAAGTGGAGGGTGGATCGAGTGGGCCTTCCATTGAGGTTCAGACTCCCCCAGTCAATCTGTGCAATCTCCACAACAGCGAGAAATAGATTGCTTTTTAAATAGATTGCTTAGGTCTCTATCTTGGAGCCACTGATGTGGACACATTTCATAGTGGCCCTTGTTTAAATGAGTGCCAGCATATTTGATAGCAGAGCCACTTACTGTTATTAGGGCTACAATACTGGTAGTCTGGCACTCATCCCTTATTGGACGTCAGAAATAAATGTAAAAAATAGTCAAAGACACATTATAGACATGTCGGGGGAGGTGGGAGGCCATCCTTCAATGGAAAATCCAAAACATAGTTATTAACTGCAAGATAATTTGTGTAGCTCCACTAGGTACTTCGTTAGAGTCAATATTATGCTACAGCTAGCGAACGAAGGGAAAAAGAAGCAAAGACAAACATCAATGTGCTTTTTTCTCAGGAAGAGAGGAAATGCAGCACATTTCCAATTGATTAATACTGCAGACAGGGTTTGTTGGCGGAAAGCACATTATCCTGCCTGTTGGTGGGTGGTTTGGGCAGAGGGGGACACGAGGAGGAGGAGGAGAGCCAGAATTGTTATCGTGATTCAGTAAGGGGAATAGAGCAGCTCAGGAGACGCTTTAAGCTGTTTCTCACTGTCCCAGTCCTGCTGCTGCATACAATGACTGTCCTGAGCCTGCTCACGATGCTGCTTTCTGCTCCTTTGATTTTCTGAGATTTTGAATATTTCTGAATTTTTTGAAATGGCTAAATGAAATGAAATCAATCACACGTTTTCCTGTGGGTTTAAAAATCTGCAATCATGAGTTTGTTTTTGGGGGGTGCTAATGTTTTTACTTATAGGGTGGAACAGCATTTACAGGTATTAAATGTTAAAATAAGGACGTATGCTTCCAATTACTGATGATTTTTGAAAAAAAAGAAAAAACACAACATTACAACACGTCTGATATTAAAAGCTACTGATTCTCTCCTGACATGAGTCTGTCTGTTTTATCATATTGATTTTATGCAAGTGATAAAAGGTTTAAATGTACCAACATATAGAGTTAAAGACTTTAAAATCGAAAAGAGGGAATAAATAACATCCGCCCTACATAAAACATCATTCTAAACACATAGGGATGGGTATTGATAAGATTTTAACGATTCCGATTCCATTTTCGATTCTGTTTAACGATTCGATTC
>NW_024583214.1:93508-104360 GCF_018398535.1 Haplochromis burtoni | reverse complement strand
ACTCTCACATTCATACACTGGTGGAGGCAGCTACAGCTGTAGCCACAGCTGCCCTGGGGCAGACTGACAGAAGCGAGGCTGCCATATCGCGCCATCGGCCCCTCTGGCCAACACCAGTAGGGTAAACTGTTTTGCCCAAGGACACAACGACCAGAACAGAGAGCCCAGGGATCGAACCGGCGACCTTCCGGTTACGGATACGCTTCCCAACCCCCTGAGCCACGGTCTCCCCGAAAAAAACAAAACAATTGAAGATGATTCATGCTTAAATCATAACATATAGATATTTAAAAAAACATGAAACATAAGCAGAGAAAGTTGTGCAAATATATTCATTATGCTGTGTTATGTAAGTCAGTTTATAATCCACACAAGCGTTTTCTATTTACCTAAAAACAATTTAACAGCATGTAAGAATAATTTGTACAAGACAAGATTTGTGTGTCGCTTTGTAAAAAAACAGCGATTGTCAGAGATGAAAACAGACGTTTAAAAAAGAGGAAAAGAAACAGCACACACCTCCATAGATGGAGCTCAGTGTTTACACAGGAAATGGATAACGCCAACATCTGTCTGCGACTGCCTTCCACAGCATTTGAACCCAGACCCTGTGGTCTAGTGACAGGACAGTGTGTGTGTGACTGGGTTTAAATGAATATCACATGTGTGTGTGTTGTGATAATGAAGAAACATGTCACCGAGCACACCAGCGTGGCTCACTGATGTGTTTTTAATGATTTCTGGAAAACAATGGAACACTGTACCACGCAGGAGTAAGCTATAACGGGCTGCGATGCCCACACAGTGCTTGTTAGTGGAGTATAATCAGTGGTGGTTTGGCACAGCATACGGGATTTGCTGAAAAGAATAAAAATATAGAACCGAGTGTGATTTAAGATTAGAGCAGTTGCTGTATTAAACTAAACATAATGAAAGTGCACAGCTTTCTCTGCTTTTTTAAGGTACAAGCATCAGCTTAGAGGGCGACTGGAAAATACCAAAACATTTTCATCGTTTATTTCGTTGTTTGTTATTTTCAAATTTAATGATTTCATGAAATAGGAGTAACGTGAGGGAATACTGACCTATAACACAACCTCTTTTAAAATTCAAATCCATTTGGCTTTAAACTATTTTGTTTAAATGCACTTGAGCTTACAAAATAAAATGTAGTCTTGTATTCTTTCTATTTGTTTATAATGAGAGTTTTTCCTTTTCACCTACTGCAGTGTGTTCTGCTACATTACACCCAGTTTCGGTCTACAGAGAGCAAAGTAAAGATGATGCATAATTAATTGGTACAAAAGCTGAATATTTCCTGTGGCGGTTCTACCAAATGAGCCTGGGTCCTATCTTTCCCATCATTACTGTCAATTTTCACTAATAGTGTGTTTAATAAGTAATGAGTGGCCTGAAAACATCCCCAACCAATAGCTGTGCAGCTTTCACAGGGCTGTAAACTCCTTCCTAATAATACACTGCAACATACAAAAAGAGCCATGTTTGAACTTCCAGGCCACACTTTTTTTCCAGCACAGTGTGAAGACTCGACTGGATTTCTTTTTACCTTTTACACTAAATGTCCTATTTGAAAACGGATTCAATGAAAGGCTCGACGCCTGCAGATGTAAAAAGAAAACAGCAGATATTGTCAAATAGATTTTGTCTTTTCGAATCACTGCTGTCCAATAAAAACAGTGAAATTTTCCTTGGCTACACTGAGTGTTTTTGGTCTAGTGGGGTTATTTCTGTGATTCCAATTACTGTGGTTTTAACAGGATTACAAGAGATAAAAGGCACTAAGATGCTTGGGGTATTTGCAGGCTAAATTAAATAGGATGTAATATGGTAATCTGTTGCTTAGTGATAAGAGGATGCAAATAACCACTGACAGTAGATCAGTAATCTGGTGTGAATAACAATGGCGTCAGGTTCTCTAATTTTTTAGTAGTTGTGGGTTAGAGAGGTCTCACGCTAAAATATGATGTAGTTCTATTATTTGGATGATGAGAGTAATGAGTCACTTTATACTGATTCACCTCAATGGACTTTCTAGGCTCAATATTTTCATTATATTATATTTTTTTTCTGCTTATCCAATTCGTTCATGTTCACAGGGGCCTGAAGACGATCGCAGCTGTCACAGGGGGATAGTCTGGCTTCACCAACCATTCGAGCGTGCATTCACACCTACAGCCAATTTATAATCACCAATTAACCCAACATGCAAAAAACCCCAATCATAACCATCAATAACAAATTGTAAAGTGAGTGTGTTGTTATCATGTTATTTGGTGTTTTACCCTAAACAAATAATGTCACCCCGATTCATAATAATTATTAGCAGATTTTATTTATTAGTAGATATGACTTAATTTTATTTATGTCACTATTTTGGTGGTTTAAAAAAAAAGAATAAATGTAATATTTATTATAGTCGATAAGAGACGATTACATTATATTTCTATTTTTATATTCACTATATTTACTTACATTTTTATGTGTGTTTTTCAGTGATGACCACTTGTTGTTCTGTAACAAAGTTGCATTGCTGAGCGCGTTCCGAATAATTCAAGGTGCGAAGCAAAGGTGAGACTGGTGAAAACGAACCACAGACACGTAGACGCTTGTTAAAGGCGCTCTGAATGCATTACAGCATCATCGTTCAACATGCAGGGTGATCAAAGCCACAGTCCTCCGTTGCGTTTCGGTGGCTCGGCCTATCCAAATAAAAACAATAACCCTCATCATCCCGTCTGCCTCTGCAACAGGTATTAGAAGGATTTGTTTCAGTTTTATAAAAGCACCACATGCATCTGTTCCTCTGCTGTGATCATATTTATTTACCATTCATAAAGTTTTTAAACTTCAGTGGCATCTATTAAAAATATTTCATTGTCTTTTAACAATAAATAATGATTAATTAACTGCAGTTAAATGTTCCCTGAATTTAATCTGTGGGGTTTTTTCTTTGTGAAGCTTATTAAAATGAAAAGTGCTTGAAAGCCCCGTTTTGTCCTCAAGGCTGTCCGAACAGTTTTAATATATTATGAAAAAGAAGATCTTTTTTACTGTTGTTTAAAATTTTCAGTCTTTAGTAGAATACCAAAATTATGATGCGTGCTGAACCCGTGGCATTTCTGCAGCACTGAGTAGAGCCTGCAGGTCTTTCCCTCAGATGCACGACTGAAGCAAACCCAGGGCAGCAAATCCTTTGGTGGATCTTGTAAGGTCACAACACATTTTTCAGGAGTGTATTGATATTTCTTTTCTTGCTTTTCTTTGTTTTTTTGAACTGATGAAAATTCTATTAGTTAATGTAAAGAAGTGAAAATAAGAGGGATAAAAATGGCTCTTTTTGAAAAAGAGGAAACGATTTAAAAATCTGCTCGTCAGTCACATTGTTTCAGCCGTTACTGCTTGTGTGTGTGTAGTTTGAACAAACCTGGCAATTTAGTAAAAATTATCTACTATTTATAAATGAAAGTTTCATAGCTCGTCTGCCTTTTTTAAATACACTGGATATTTCCGCCTCTTTGAACTTAACTGCCAAAGAGCAGAACAGAGGAGATCGTTTTGTTTTTACTCTCTGAGGGGGAAAGGCCAACAGAGTGTGGGGACAGAAAGTGTTCAAGTTATTAACCCGAATATTTAACACTAATGCAGTTCTCACCTCGTGTATTTTTTATTTTGTGTTATGATATGAAACAGGCCTCAAGCACACAGTAAAGGCCTCTTTCCACATCAATGTGTGTGTGTGTGTGTGTATACACAAGTTGTTAATTAATGCTTCGTTTCACACTTCAATTTGAAGAGAGGGATTTATTTGTATTTACAGCCACAATTTATTGACAGAAATAAGGCACACTTACAGGACAACCTCACATGTGTTGAAAAGAGTGGTTAGCCTAAAGGGATCACCGTAGTCATCAGCAGCTGCAGCAGCATGTCGTCAGCACACAACAGCATTAGTGCACGAGCACAGGAGCACACATGCACTTTAGATAGGCGTCACTCTCAGCACACAATGCCTCATTCGTCCACGTCTCAAAGAAATTGAGCGTTGCATTTGACAGGACATGTCAACAGTGGGTTTTACAGCAGAGCAGCTCTTTTGAAACAGTCCAAACACAGGCTGGCACACACAGCGACTAACACAACACTTTATACCACATCACGGTGTGCTCATCACCACCACTGAAGAGCCCAAAATCAGTCAGGAAATGCGACAGTTGACTGCCTGGATGCATGTGTTTGCTTTTTAATGCAAACAAAGGAATCATCGCAGGCTAACGGTGTAGCAGTGGAGCTAGATGTAAGGTGTTTACACAATGCAACATGAGATGACAGCAGCGGTGGCAGCCAGCTGAAGCCCCGCAGCAGCAACAAACACAGTTGCAGGTAGTAAACAGCGAGAGGACCGCGTCCACGCTACGGCACAGTGGACATGCAGAGCAGGGGAGGAGGCTCCTTTTTGGATTTGTCATTACCCCACAAATGCTCCGGTTTACATCCTCCTACACACATTTAAGCATGTTGCTCTGTTTGTTTCCACGAGCAAAGGAGCAGTAATTATCAGCTAAGCCAAGTGTTAAGCATTAATTGCATTATTGGAATAATCTGCAGTGGTAATGACTGGGATGATTTGTATAATTACAGTCACAAGCATGTCTAAGTGACTCTAACTTTTATATTCGACATGGCAGCAAAGCCGGCGCAGAAACTGCTTCTTAAAGGCTCGGAAAAGCCCGGCGATACGGAAATCTGCAGCACACAATCACAGGAGGCGATGCATGTGAGGACGTGGCTGTATGACTCGAGCTGATCCTATTAAGTGTTTAAATGGATTTTACACGGCTGTTAAGGTTCAGAATGTGCCATCAGACATGGAGATGGAATCCATATTCATGATGTATTGGCCCGGCTGGCAACGCAGAAAAAGCTGGTTATAGACCATTTGAGCCAGGGGTAATTGTTTATCTAGACGCCGCTTTCCTCAATGCATAAATTGAGCTGTCGACTGCTCGTGGTGGACATTTTGTTTTCTCAGCTATGAGTGTGTGCGTGCATGAGTGTGAGTGTGTGTGAGGCTCAGCGGCAGCAGCAGCGTTACATGTGGCGTAAACCTCACTGCGATAAATGCCATTTGAGCAGCCATTTGCATAAAAAAGGGGGAACACAAGAGGCAGCTCAGCACAGCTCAGTCACAGAATAAATGCACTACACGGAGCTGAAGAAAAGGAGGTTCCACTCTGTAACCGCAGCCGGTGGATGTCCACTGGCCCCTCAGTAAATATTACAGGCCCACGCTGATGTCACACTCTAATGAAGCCAAACTTAATCACACAGCTTTTATGGTAGTTTTTGTTTAGCTGTGCCGAGCACAGAGCGCTGTGCCTGCAGCGTGCGCACACGAGGACTGACGCTCAAACAAGAGAAGCAGTCTGAAGCCATCACCACACACTCTCAGTATGTTCTTGGTGTTGTTGGCATCTTCGGTGTTAGACAGAATTGAGCCTTGGTCTTCATCCTGCTCTTTGATGAGTGCATTCACGAGCTGGGCCCACGTCCTTATTTTAGGTTTGACAGCGTTTTTAGTAGATAGAGGATTAAATGTGAACTGAGCTGTGGTTTGGGGAAGGCATGGGAGGGATCCCCGTTTACTAATGAGAAGAGAAGACGTGAAAGAACTGAAAAAGGGGAGGGAGGCTGGGGCAAGAAAACAAGAACGAAAAGCTTGTAGAGCTAGGGGCGTGTTTGGAGGCGTGGTCAGATCATTTATCTCCAATTGTACTAATAATCTTTTTTATTAATTGACTAATTTCCAAACCTTCAAGGACCAAAAAAGCCTTTCTTCTGCATACCCAGTGTGAGTGTGCGGGGCTATCCCACCTGTCACACACAGCCCTGGAGTCTAAGGTACAGCCAGTCCAGTGCAGACCAAGGAAATGAAAGATGTAAAGATATTACACCTGATGAGCCGTGCTTTAGTTCCTATGTTTAAATCTAGAGCCTTATCTTTGCTTATTTCATGTTGTCGGCACACAGAGTGCCAGGCGGGAGTATTAATGCAGATCCAGTGCTCAGCACAGAAACCTGTTGCTCGCGTGAGAGAATGTGTCCTTCCTGACGGGAAGGCTTCAGACAGGCATCTGTCTGCTGCCACAGCTTGTTCCAGGCTGGCTTTGCAGGAACACGTACACATGCACACGTCTAATAATCCAGCGTTTCCCTCAAAGAACAACACACACACTGAAAGACTACATCCACACACCATGCCTCGCAGACAGAGACACACCGACAGATGTATGGTGGGACAGACACGAGGACACTGTCGACCTCACACCGTGGCTCAGCACACAGGAAGTGGGCGGGAAGGCAAGACAGCGGGATGCAGCGGAAATCAAAGAAGAGATGGGTTTTCTTTATAGGAAGGTGGAGCGTGGAGGTGTGGCTTCACCCAACCTGACAGACCTCCGTGGTTGGGTGGTGTTTTGTCGGGGGGAGGTGAGGTGGGTGAGTGGGGGGGGGGGGAGGTTGGGCTGAGGGGTATTGGGCGAAGAGAGGACTCTCCTCGACTACGCGTATTCTTAAGCAATAACAACGTGATCTGTATTATCCACCCAAGAATACCCGTCACCGAAGAGAGTCTTTCAGTAAACAGGGGAGCTAAGCCAGAAAGCACGTGAGCAGCGCCACTGCCATCGTATCATCATCACCACCACCATCACCACCATGGCCATCGCCGCTGCCATCAGCAGCCCCCCTTCAGGCTCCGGTGGCAAACAGAAACATACACATACACAGAGAGTGGCCAGTGCATTGATTGAAGACGCCTCGCTGCAGTGTGAGGCTAGGCTCCATCAATGGCTCCTCTGCAAAGGAGAAAATTGACAATGGTGGCATTTTCAATCCAAGCCAGCAAGTGGGTGTCAGAGGGAGACACAGAAAACAGAGAAAAAAAGGGTGTGAAAAAGCTCACGTTACATCGATTCAGTCTCTCACGCCTCTGTGCAACCATCTCTGCAAGCGACAGGGGGAGCGTGAGAAACGGCGACCGTCTCTCACCTGGACTACAGCCCGGCAGCACCGCCCAGATCTCCCGAAAGTCCGAAGCAATGGGGAGTTTTGGTTCCCGGTGCTCATCCAGCTCTTCCCCATGAGACCTGGGAAGGAGGGGTTGGAGGGTGACAGGGGGGCTGGGGTGCACACACAGGGGAGACGGAGGGTTAGGCAGGTCAGGCCAGGAGCTGCTGTGGTGTGACAATAGCCCTGTACACTCCATTACCATCCCCTCCCCACCCCCACGGGACAGGCAGAGAAATCAACACATGGATTATACAACGGGAGGGAGGGAGGGGGCAGCGCATGCAGGCAACTCATTTGTTTGATTTTATGAAATGCTACTGTGTTTCTGCAGGTGTCTAGCTTACTGGAGCGGGCTATTTACTGGAAGAGCAAGCATTTTGTCACGTTTATAGAGTTTACTTGTTGCAACTTGTTAACTTTAAAATTGACTTTAAATCGGTTCCTAAATGTTAGTTTGGCAGATTTATTTCTTTATTTTGAAATTAAAGCAATGTATTTAAATGTCGGTGGGTGATGCATGAATAATGGATGAAAAGTTCAAGCAAATTTATTCCGTTCTATTCTAATTAAACTAGCCGGCTGAATACAAAGAGCACGCTCCAGCTAAGCTGATCCAAAATCATTCCATTGATTTTTTCCACAATCAGGCTGCTTTGGTAAAAGGTTGTCAGTCTGTGTCTCTGTCACGCTGGCACTAAATGAACTGTTTCATTGTTCCTGAGAACTGAAAAATCATATTTAACAGGAGGAACAGATGATGTGACTGGACTTGCAATCAGAAAACACGAGGATGAAAAATCCCAACGTGCAGATGAGCTGAAGCAGAACGAAGAAACAAACTGATGATCAGAGTCAGCAGCCCCAAGCTGGCAGGAGGAAGACTGAGGAGCAACGAGACAAAGAAGGAAGAAAGCAGAGGCTAACATAGCATCCCCTCCTCTATTCTTCACTTAAGCTCGACTCAGCCAGGCCAGCCTGCACACACACACACACTCAGAGAGGTCGGCCGGCCCAAGTATCATTGATTGTAGAGTGGAAGCTCCCTGGAGTCTCATCAGATTACTATGAGCATGATTGTGTCAGTCTTTGTTTGTGAGCGTCAGGAAGAGCAACAGCACACATCAGGAGGATGCTGCCTCACACAGTTGCTTTCTTTCTCTTTGCTCAGGAACTGCAGGTACTCCCTCCTGTCTCCACTCAACTTTCAGGACCTTGCTTACACACACACACATTCACACATCTTGTGGTTCTTCTAAAGTGCCCACAGTCTGGTGAAGATGATGAGTGCAGACAGGAGAGCAGGCTGATGGAGGTGATGTAGAAGCCAGGTTTTTTTTCTGCGCTTCACAGGATGTGCAAATGGAGACAGCAAAGTATGGAAGTGCAAGCTCTGTGTGTGCCACTCTGGCCTCTTACCCTGCTTCCTCCTGTCACTCAGGGTGGTGCCTCTCCTCAGCTCTCCTACAATTCTCCTTGCCTCGCTGAGGGTCCGTGGCAAACTGGGAGGTGGTGATCTCCCTCCCCCTCCCAGTTCCAGGAAGAGCTCCCTGAGGAGAAGGTGGAGGCAGATCCTGGCAGGAGACGGAGCATCCAGCAGCGAGAGCGGCGGCCGCTGCGCTGCTGCTGATGGAGGCAGCGGTACGGATGCTGCGGCTGCTGCTGCCAGAGAGGGATGAGCGAAGGACGCTTCACAAAAGAGCTCCTCTTCTTCTCCTTTCCCTCCTCTACTTCTTCTTCTCCTTCCACTTTTCCTGCTGCTCTCCAGCACTGAAAGAAGCCAGTTGTTGCTCTGCCGTGGCAAATGAACAGGCAGCCGGCGACAAGCTGGTGGAGCGAGTGAGAAAGCAGGCAGATGGGAGAGAGAGAGAGAGAGAGGGAAAGTGCAAGTGTGTGGTGTGATGTGGCATCTGTGAGAGAGTGATAGAGGAGAGAGGGAAAGATAAAACAGGGGGCAGGAGGATAGATGAACCAGGAAGAAGGTGGGGTAAGGTAGGATGCAGGGAGAGAGCAAGAGAGAGAGAGAGAGAGGTATTGCAGCAATGAAAACCTTGAGCCAGCAGCAGTCTGTCTAAGCCACATCCCTGCTACGAGGAGAGGTAGAGAATAATTAGATTTGAGCATTTCACACACACACACACACACACACACACACACACACACACACACACACACACACACACACACACACACACACACGTCCTGGAACCTAGTACTGCTGGATTAATTGATGTACTGTGTGCTTCACGGCCCTCAGCCAACACTTCCACCAGCAGCCACTAAACTGTGGGAGAAAAAAATGAGAAATGAAGTGAGGGGTGACTGTGATGATGCTGGAGAAGAAGAGGAGGAAGAGAGGAAATGAATGGGCCCCTGGGACTGATGAAAGCATACCACGACGATGTGAGGAATCACTGATACGCGCACACACAGAGGACGACGAGGCTGCTGTGTGGACTGAAGTCTGCCAACGTTTCCTATTAGCCGTCTTTGTTAAACATGTTAAGGGGACGCTTCAGGCGGTGTGAGCCAAATGCCCGTGTTCCTACGGCGATGTGTGATGTCACACAGCTAATATTTCACACACTTCTCATTCATGCTGACTGAATGTGAGCGGTGTGAAACAGCAGTGAGCACACACGGTGTGTGTTTTTCTTTATGAAAATAATAATAATCATATCCTTTTTTCACACGCTGTACAGTAGAATAGCAAATGACAAAGTTCACAGGTTGGAGTCAAATGTCCACCTCTGTAATATTCTTGATATTTATAATTGAGCGATTTTTATATATTGGTGCTATTTGTTAAGTTTGTAACATATTAGTTTGGTCTGTTTTTGTTACTGTCTTGGAGCATCTGTACCCCACAGGGATCAATAAAGTATTCTGATTCATGAACAGTCAGAAACTGATCAGTGACCAAAGTGTGACTCGAACCCTCACATCAGCCCTGCAGAGTAACAGGGACAGTATGAAAAAACAGAAGGATGAAAGCGAGGAGAAATGAAACCGAGTTCCTCGGGGCCCATTTAAGATGCTCTTAATTCCACACTGCTCTCTTAACACGCTGCAACAGGCGCTGACATTTTCAATTAGGAAGACTTAAAATCATTTGTGGGGGAGAAAACGAGCCCGTGTTTTGAAGCAGAGATGGTGGTCAGATCATATAAGGTTCCCTGTAGGTGTCCAGCTCTCTTTCACACACACACAGGCAGGAACACAGCAGTAATGTTGTGCCATTCTTTTTCAAAGCCGTGCCAGAAATGAAATGCGGACAAACATCCAAGAAGCTTTCATGTTCTTCTTCTATTTCTGTGTTTACTGTAGCTGCACTGAAGGGCACAAGCTGCACACCAAATCTCTCAGTGACTATTGAGAAATTAGGCGGTGCGATCCTTGCAACGTGCCTGTGTGTGATGATTCTGTTTGTTCTCTTTTGTTCTTGTTTGAGTCCTCTTTCCACATTTGAACAAAGTCGACTGTGAGTAGATTAAAAAAAAGAAGCAGCCACACAAATGCTTAATTTCAGCAGTGTCTTCATTTCAATGGAGCAACAGAGCAATTACATTTACATCTCTGCTACTTCCTCTGACACTGGCGAATCTCCAGAGTCAATGGAAATTAAAATCTCTCAAGGATTCCACAGTGATCAGCGGCGCCTTTGAGGGCGAATGGGGGGGTAAAATAATCATACACGGCTTTATCTGCGAAAGAGATGGTTCGTTAATGTATAGCAGACAAAAGAGCCTGAGGAGCTGTGGCTGGG
>NW_024583214.1:80324-93488 GCF_018398535.1 Haplochromis burtoni | reverse complement strand
GGGCACCGGCTCTGTTTCGTAGTGGTGTAGTGCCCCCTAGTGGCAATGAGCCCACTTGCTGTGGCATTGTTCAGCCACAGATGGTTCTTTTACCGGGATAAGCCGAGAGACACTGAATATCAGAGATCAGGGTTATCAGTGTGTGCGGGAATAAGACCCACAATACACACCCAGGACTGTGCAGAGTAATCTAAGCAATCCAGTCTCAGATACACACCCAGCACCAGCACAGCAACACCATTCAGCTTATTAATATTTGACCACCTGACATGGAGAATGTCATTCCTCCTGCATTTCTACTGGAAAGTGCATTTAAATAATCTCAACACTGCTGCTCTGTGTTTGAGGCTTCAACCTAACAGCACATGTCTTTCTGTCATACATGCAGACTTTGTGGTGAACTTAATGACTCTTTACACACACACACACACACACACACACACACACACACACACACACACACACACACACACACACACAGTGTAGAGATCTCTGCCAATAGCTGCAAAGCTTCTTCATTAACGCCGTGTGCTCACAGGCAGGCTGGCAGGGTTTAGAGGTCCACATGTTTTTGTTTGTTTGTTTCTATCAAAGGTTTTTAGACGGTCCGTCATAGCTGAGGTGGACATTACTGTGGACATGGGCAGAAATGTTTTATTATTAAATGCTTATATTAAGAGCACTGTGGGACTAGACATGAGCTGTACCTGTGCTGCTCATTCCGCTTTGTTAACATAGTGCTGAGAGATTATGCATTTTTATGAACAAATGTGTTTTGGCATGAAGATGGTGCCACATGTGTTCTGAATAAGAATGTCCCACTATGTTTTGCTCATCTTTGTGTTTTCCTTTACATAAAAAACACACTTCTTCCATAAATTAACATTTGGAAAAGTAAAAAAATAAGGTGTTTATATTCACCTTCACTGAAGTGAATTTCCTCGAGTTCCTCACTAAACACATTGACATGTTTTGTCCGCAGCATTCATCCCAAAGAATCAGGCTGGACTGAAAATCCTTTTGCTCTGATACAGAGCGAGAGGAGAGAGAGAGAGAGAGAGAGAGAGAGGAAGGTCTCTGCTTTTCAAAGCAGCCAGCCATACAAAAGCCACTGAATTGAGCTTGAAGCACCACAAGGCCAAATATCAGAACAGCAACATGTACAGCACAACTGTAACACAAAGACAGAAAGAGGAAAAAGGAAAAATCCATAAGCCATCAGCAGCCAATTAATCCCATAAAGCGGTTTTCAATGACAAGCTGGAGCCTCGCCTTTCCTGCCGTGCTCAACAAATCACAGGTCTGCACATGCACGTCTACTTCATTAGACAGGTGACTCGCACTACAGCAAAGTCACGCGGTGTGTTTTTGAAATCAAGGTCTTTGTGTCTGAGTTTTAGCTCAAATAGCTAGAGATTTGTATCTTGGAGCCATACATTTAAATAATGCCAGAGTGCAGATGAATTATGTCAGCCAGGTTTGGCACACTTTATTATTTATTCCCTTTTTATTATATGCTTCCATTGTCTACAGAGGTAAGGATGACGGTTCTCTTTCTACTGCCTTTCTGTTTCATGTCAGTGTGGAAGTATGCCATGTGCAGTTTATGTAGTTAAAAAAACAAACAGCGAGCACATCGACGGGTCATGCCCAGCAGTTTTTGTGTTGTTGAGATGTACGGAGGATTGTTCTCCTGAGGGGCCACTGGGCAAACGCTTGTTTTTGGCTCTCTACAGACTCCTACTATATGTGTTAGTTACATTGTTTCCCCAGATACCCAGAAACCAAGCACAGATTCAGAGCTGAAATGACTTCACTCTAAGAACATAAAGTGCTCCATTGTACCTTTAGCAGTGCAGCTCGTCAGTGAGGACATTATTAAGATAATGCTGCTGTACCTTTGACAGGGGGTACTCTTGTGGTTGGTACCTTACAGAGACCAGTTCTGAATATCTGGTAATATTTTTTACATCTTTTTGTAATATTACTAAAATGGATCTTTAAAAAAACAAAAGGTGCAAAGGCGCTGTAGCCACCCCTTAAAGCCTCTGGGTATTTGAAGTTCCAGTTGCCAAGGTAACCTCCAATGGATTTACTGGCATGTCATATGTTAATCGTGGGACCTGCCCACTTTGCGTCACCAGCATTTATTTGTCCAGTAGTTATTTAAAGCCACAGAATGTCATTGACTTTCTCTGGTCTTTGATTGCTGTGAACTGCTTCCTGTGTGGACACAGCTTTGGTGCTTCATTTCTTTGGTGACACTTTATTATAAAGTACAAAGTTATTGCTTCGTTAATCTTTAGTAACAGTTAACTTGCTGCACAAAATAACAAAAATGTTTTAATTACATTTATAAATAATTAGTCGTTGTGATTTATGAATATTATTGTCATTAGTTTCTATAACAGAAAATATCAAATTACAGTATTGCATATTCTGTGCAGCATCACAGCTGATCATTTTTTGCAATGAAGGTTTCTTTACTAATCAGTTATCCCATTTAATTCCAAGGATATAAAATGCTTCTGTTGAGTCAAAGCTGCCAGCGTCGTAGAGGCACGAGGTTTCCCACAGGAGGCAGCATCCAGCAGAAGGTCTTAACTACAACTGAAAATTGCAGTTTATGAAATCAACAGGAATTTAAAAAGCGCTTAACTCGGGAGATGCAGTGTAGGTGACTGTTTCACATTCAGGCTCCAGCGTGGCCAACAGAACTGCTCGCTGTGCCACAGTTTTCTATCAAGCTGAGTTTCTTAGCTGAGAAAATCCTGCCAATTTTCAAAGTAAAAGAACCTTTGTAGATTAAGTGGTCTGTGTGAGGACATGTTATTTGAATCCTTGCAAAGGATGAAACACATTTGAACCAAACTATTCATAATCTTAACGAACAGATTTGGCATTTAAACCTAACCGAAAGCAAATTTATCTAGTCACTGATGGCTTTAACTCTTTTTATTGTCTGATGTAAGACTGAGATCCTTAACTTCATAATTATGATTATGAAGTTACACTTTATAATATGGCTGCATTTGCACTGTAGTTAACTGGAACTGAAATGGATTTTATTAAAAATTACAATGTAATCATATTTATCATAACTACAAATACTTAATGATAGGTACAGTAGAATAAGGGAGCAGAAAGTCAGTGTTTTACAGGAAGCAAATAAAAAATTATACTCTCAGCAAACTTAAGTAATATATGAGCAGTGTTGGTCAAGTTACTTGAAAAAAGTAATCATTAACTAATTACTGATTACTTCCCCCAAAAAGTAATCCTGTTACTTTACTGATTACTTATTTCCAAAAGTAATTACTTAGTTACTTAGTTACTTTTTAAAAACACGATTTACAACCTGAAGAGGTGATAAAGCGATAGATCTTTCAGCCCAATTCTACTTTTTCTGCATAATCCATCATACAAAATGTAATCAAATGGAAAAGTCTCTTTTTTTTAACTTGTTTTATCAGTTTTAATCTTTTAACTTTATGCATCAAGCAAAAATTTAATTATATGCAACATTCTCTGACTTGAATAAATTAGTTTAACATTTAAACCTATTTTCTACACATTCCAGCACATAAAATAAAATATTTTTTGTGTTTACACTCAGTCTTTCAAATAGATGCAAGTAAAACACAGCAGAAAATAAATAAAGTCAAAGACTCAGCAGTCCTGTTGCTCTATTTTCACCTGTAAAGCAGGAGTGGGGTAGGCGGAGGGTTACCCTGGTGCAGGTGTGCAGCGGTCAGTGGAAGAATCCGCGAGTTTCTCTGAGTTTCCCATTACGTGGTAGCACACTCGGTGCTTGCTTGGAAGTTTAATGGACGCTAATGTTTTTGTCACTTTTTATGGAATCAAACTCAAAGTAAGGTCAGTACTTCCACGCTTTAAACGCTGCACGCTCATACTCTCTCCCACAATCGATATATGATCCATTGTTGATCTGCACACAGCTGTTGTCACGAACGTCGCACTTGCTTACGTCACGGTTTTAGTAACGTAGTAACGCAGCGTTCCTACGGCAAAGTAACGGTAATCTAATTACCGTTTTTGCAATAGTAATCCCTTACTTTACTCATTACTTGAAAAAAGTAATCGGATTACAGTAACGCATTACAAGTAACGCGTTACTGCCCATCTCTGTATATGAGTAACCTTAGGCAGTGATTTTTTTTTGTAAGTATTGCATAACTTTGGGTATTTTACAGGACAGAACAGACTCGAGTGCAGACACAGCTCTTGAAAAAGTTCACAGTTTATTTACAGCTGGGAACACCACAGTGCAATATATATACAGTGAGCTGGGTGGGGGCCCAGGGCTCTGGGGAGAAGAGGGAAGGGAATCCACGCACTCCCTTCCTGCTCACTGCTGTTTCACACCGTTCACATTCAGTCAGCATGAATGAGAAGGGAAGTGTGTGAAATATTAGCTGTGTGACATCACACATCACCGTAGGAACCCGCTCTCCCTTCCTGGGTCCTCACCCGGACCGTTCCACCTCCCCTTCACATTGCACTCCACCTGCGAGCAAGTAAACCCTGCAAGTTATACAGTGCCTCATGCAGAACTCCTCTGATATCTCTCTCCTTCTGTTTCCGTGACCTCCATCGTCACTCTACTCCTTAATTCATGCCTCTCTCCTTCCACAAACTTAAGATGTAATCTGGTGTTTTTTAATAAATTCTGATTAGAAATCTGTCTATTGTCCCTTCACCTGTTTTTGGGTCCACTTTTCGGCATCGGCCTTTGTGGACGTGACGAGCTTCCTTATCCTGATGTAAGGGGCTTCTATCGCCTCCTTTTGGCCAGTTATTTATCCCAGCGAGGTATCTGATCATTGGCAGAGCATAGGTATTGATTGGGAGATTTCCAGGTGTCCTTGATGCCTGCAATGTTGACTTCTGGTATTGCAGAAGTCAGTCCCCTCAGTTCTGATTACCTTCCCTCTCTTTTCTGCATCCCACTACACTTCTATAGTCCAAGGTGCTGTATATCCTTGTGGTGGACACCAGTGAATCAATGTCTCATTCAGTCCTGGGATACATCTTGATGGTGGTGGATAACTGCTCCATTCTGTAGTTGGTATCTGTAGCCAATCTTGTCAATAATCTCACTGAGGGGGTTCAGACCTTTGCAGAACATAGTGGAGACAAAGCATCTCTCCTTGGTTAATCCCAGACTTGATGGTAACTTGTGCTATAGGCTTGAAGTTGGCCTCTAGTGTTGTACACCACATCCCCAATGAGTTAGGGTCCTGTTGATCTTGTATAGTTCTAGTGTAGATCACTCCGTTGGTTTCAGCAATGGCCACAGTAGGGTTGTCTGTAATGCTGCATTCACATCTTCTAGTAGACCTTCAGAGGGTACTTCACTTAATCTTGGTAACTGGCTATGGAGGGTCCTGGTTTGCCATGATCCTGTCTTTCAGGTTAATTCCTCTCACACTCAGAGTACATACGCACTCTACCTGATGTCCCTTTACCATGGCACTTGTGTTGCATCTCATTGATCTCCAGTTATGACATCAGTTCCTTGTCTCAGGAGCTTGGAGAGAAAAGCATCTGGACTTCTTTAAGTTTCCTTGAAGACGTTTCACCTCTCACCCAAGAAGCTTCTTCAGTTCTAAGAGTAATAGGTGGAGAGTCCCAGATTTACATCCTATGGGAGTGTCCCCAAGAGTGTCATGGACCCCCTATTGTCATGGCACGCCGTCTCTCGGTTCTGCAATGTTTATGCTTTGTGTTCTTAGTGGTGTCCCTGCTAGTTTTAAAAACCCACTCCCTGTTGGTGTATGAGCGACAGACGCTGTTTAATATCTGTGACTGCTTAAGCTCCCCAGCATTAGCGAGCGATGTGGAGGACTCCTGCCGTCTATGGCTTCGGTACCAGAGGAACTACATCGCTGTGATCCAGCCTGGAATCCTTCTAAATGGAAGCGCTGTAGAAGTGGACCTATACGTGCCACGCGCTCTGGGAAGTGTGTTCAGGTCAGAACTTGGATGCGGCAGGTCCTTACCATCGGCGACCCTGGCTGTTTACAACATAAACTGTGATCAAAGCTACTTATGTTCACAGCATGTAATAATACTGACAGTCCAGGGCATTGTGGTCTGTTTTGCAGCTCACTGAAATGAGTACAACAGTTTGAACCATTTCAGTCTGCTTTTAGACCAAATCTCTCCACAGAAACAGCTTCAGTAAAAGTGGTAAATGATCTGCTGGTAAATGCAGACAACGATCGCACTTCAGTTTTATTACTGCTGGATCTAAGTGCTGCGTTTGACACTGTGGATCACTGCATTTTATTAGATAGGCTTGAACATTTTATTGGAATTACAGGAAATGTTTTATCGTGGCTGAGATCTTACCTGTCTGGGAGGTCTCAGACTGTTAGTTTTAAAAATGATCTCTCTGAGACCTGTGCAGTGAGGCATGGGGTCCCTCAGGGCTCTGTACTTGGACCATTGCTGTTTTCTATGTACCTGCTGCCTCTTGGTGTTCTTTTACGTTCTTTTAATGTAACCTTTCATTGTTACGCTGATGACCTGCACCTTTATGTTCCTCTAACCAAGTTTTAGAGGTCTACAGATGGTGCAAAATGCAGCTGCTCGCATTTTAACAAGAACTGGGAAATTTGGCACATTACCCTGTACTGAGATCTCTTCATTGGCTACCTTGTCAGGTTCGAGCAGATTTTAAGGTCCTGCTGCTCACCTACAAGGCTTTAAACGGATTGGCACCTTCATACCTCTCCGACCTTTTACACCTTTATGTTCCATCCCGTGCTCTCCGATCTCAGGACTCTGGCCTTCTAAAGGTTCCTAGAGCCAGAAAAAAGACAATTGGAGAGCGTGCTTTTTCTTTTCGTGCCCCGTTTCTGTGGAACAACCTCCCTCAAGATATTAGGCAGGCATGCTCTGTGGAGGTTTTTAAAACTAAGTTGAAGACACATTTGTTCACCCTATCCTACATGTCTTAATTCTATGCCTTCTTAGTTTTTAAATTTTACTGTTTTTAACGTGTATTGTGTTTTTTACTTGTGTTGCTTTGTATCGCTGTTATTTATCTTTTTAGTTTCAAATAGCTGTACAGCACTTTGTTTGAAAGCGCTTTATAAATAAAGTCATTATTATTATTATTAGAGACTCATCCGTTCACCTTTTGTGCTTCGCACAAAGACCCAGGGTGGAACCAAAGATCTCAAATTTGGACTCATCAGACCAAAGCACAGATTTCCACTGGTCTAATGTCCATTCGTTGTGTTTCTTGGTCCAAAAAAATCTCTTCTGCTTGTTGCTTTTCCTTAGGTTGTGGTTTTTAGCAGCTATTTACGCATAAAAGCGTTTTGTGACGCTCTCCTCCCTCTGCACTTCTCCACGCCTAGTGCTAGCTAGCCATGGAAAAGAAGTAGCAAAGAAGAATAGAATTTCTCTTCAATTTTAACCTCTATTCTAGCCACCATCACGGGCGATTCTAGAATCAGAGCTTTGGAGGTGCTGAGCAACCAGAGAGCTGCCCAGCCAGGCAAGATAAACGTCACGATGAGACTTCTTCCCCGTCTCTGTCAGTCCCTGCATCCTAAACCCCTGTTCCTCCCTGTCCTCATCGTCTGTTGTCTTCATCTCCGTTATCAGTCATCATAATTTTACCATCTCTGTGCAAGTCTGCAAATTTCTTTATTAAATCATAAGATTCTTAAATTCATCAAGTCTCTCTGTGCCTGGGTCCTCGTCACAAAACATGACATCACTGTTTTGTACATTTTAACACAATTTAATCCCACATTTGTGAAAGAAAAGCAAAACACTTTTTTGAAAAGTCTGTAACAAAACCATCAAATCTGATAAAGGTTATTTAAATGCTGCAAAAGAAGAATAAAAAAAAATATCCTAACCTTAATTACTGGGGGAGAATAATGAATGATGCTCATAGTGAGTAAAAAGTAAACTGAGTGCATTTTTTGGACAGAGATTCACTTTTAATGTGTGTGTATAATATAATACAGGTACATAAAAATACACTCAAAATATTGAAGAGTCCTTGAAATGTACAAATGTACAAAATATTAATAAAAATATAAAAATGGAGGCAACTTTGCTTATGGTACAGTGTATACAATGTATGAAAAAATCTTTAATGCAGATACTACTATGGCTCTGCAGATTTTTTATTTTATTTTAACCTATGTGACTTTTCACTTTAGTAACAGATTGGAATTTTGTGTTGTAAGATTTATGAGTTTCATGCTTTCATGGTGGTCCTTAGGAGAGCTGACATTTTATCAGGTGGTCACACTGTAAAAAGTGTGAGAAACACTGATAAGTGTATGTGTGCTTTTGGAAAACATTTAAAGCTGCTGTACAGAATCTTTGAAACAAGCTTAAAACATTTTTAGAATATAAACAGAGCATCTGCTTCTCTTTACAGCTCCTCACTCCACCAGGGCTGTTTGGCTCTTTCTGATAGTGTGCAAATGTGATGTACGTACTGCGGCAGTCATACAGACAACTGGACGGTCCAAAAGTTGGCCGACCTAGTTACTGGCTGAGGTTTTCAGTAGAGTTGTGGCTGAACCACATAAAAATATATCATTAATTTTAATCTCCCCGATCAATGATAATGTTATGTTGGAATGTTGTTAAAGAGGGTCAAAATGTTTCAGCCCAGTTTGTTTAGCAGATTCTGTACAGCAGCTTTAATACAGGGAGGACACAACTTCCAGACTGTGAGTAAAATCAGGTTTTTTCTCTTTGTCAGTTTCACAGTTTCTGCCTGTCACTGCTCCCTGTCTGTTTGCTTACCTGGTTCTTCCTGACCTTGTACTTTCTCCTCACGTTCCCTCTTTCCTCTCTCCCTCTTTGGACTGACAATCATACATCTATGATGTCTATACTTTCGCTGTTAAAATATTACGTCTCAACCAAGTACTGTATGGTTTTTATATTTATATGTAGTGCTGTCACACAAACAGCAAATATTGTCAAAAAAAAGTAGGAAATCTTCGGAGGTTCTTCGATTCATTTTGGGAGTGTTGAAGCACCCCCAAAATGGGCTAAAAACGCCCCTGGCCACCATAGAAAACTAAATATTCCAGTCAGCTGGTGTCAATAAATGTCAACTCACTGTTCAAAAATGTTGATTATTATCATTATCTGAGTAAATACTGTACATTAAAACTCCTAATTAAATGTTTTGATGTGAGCATTTTTCCTGTGAGATTTCCTCTATCAAAAATAGCTTAAATTCAGACTTTTGTCTTATGGTTTGATCCATGTATCCAGCCAGAGAGAGTAATTCAAACTAATAGACATAAGACATGATAACATTTCACAGAACATCACAGTGTTTTTGTGCTAAAGAACACTCAGAATATCATTAAAAAGCAGAGACTCCCTTCATACTTTAGTTCACTGACCCTCCTGGAACACAATATTCAATATTTTATGTATAATCAGAATCAGAAAGACTTTATTATTTATCCCAAAAGGGGCAATTAAGATATATTTATTCTCATAAATAAATAAATAAATATTTGCTTTCTCACATATAGCACAAGTCAATTTTGAGAAATGATCTCTGCTGCAGTGCATGTGTTTTACCCTGATGCCATGATGGTCTCTCTTGGATGCATTTACACAGCTCACAGCCTGATATGGGTCTGTTGGTGGAGTCAGATGGGGCTCATAAGGATATTGTAAGGATTCATATACAGGGAGTGCAGAATTATTAGGCAAGTTGTATTTTTGAGGAATAATGTTATTATTGAACAACAACCATGTTCTCAATGAACCCAAAAAACTCATTAATATCAAAGCTGAATGTTTTTGGAAGTAGTTTTTAGTTTGTTTTTAGTTTTAGCTATTTTAGGGGGATATCTGTGTGTGCAGGTGACTATTACTGTGCATAATTATTAGGCAACTTAACAAAAAACAAATATATACCCATTTCAATTATTTATTTTTACCAGTGAAACCAATATAACATCTCCACATTCACAAATATACATTTCTGACATTCAAAAACAAAACAAAAACAAATCAGCGACCAATATAGCCACCTTTCTTTGCAAGGACACTCAAAAGCCTGCCATCCATGGATTCTGTCAGTGTTTTGATCTGTTCACCATCAACATTGCGTGCAGCAGCAACCACAGCCTCCCAGACACTGTTCAGAGAGGTGTACTGTTTTCCCTCCTTGTAAATCTCACATTTGATGATGGACCACAGGTTCTCAATGGGGTTCAGATCAGGTGAACAAGGAGGCCATGTCATTAGTTTTTCTTCTTTTATACCCTTTCTTGCCAGCCACGCTGTGGAGTACTTGGACGCGTGTGATGGAGCATTGTCCTGCATGAAAATCATGTTTTTCTTGAAGGATGCAGACTTCTTCCTGTACCACTGCTTGAAGAAGGTGTCTTCCAGAAACTGGCAGTAGGACTGGGAGTTGAGCTTGACTCCATCCTCAACCCGAAAAGGCCCCACAAGCTCATCTTTGATGATAAAGATAAGATAGAACTTTATTAATCCCTCGGGTGGGTTCCTCTGGGAAATTCGATTTCCAAAAAAAGCACAGAACGACCGAAGTTACAGATATATATATATATATAATATATATATATAATAATATATATATATATATATATAACATATCACATAATAAAACACACACACACACACACACATATATAAATACAGAGACAAATATAAATAAAATATACAAGGGGATAAATAGAATAAATAGGAATAAAAAATAAAAATACAAGTGAATTGCACATTTCAAGTATTGAGTCTATTGCACTGTTGACTATTTACAAAAGTATTGCACAAAGGTATTGTACAGTGAGGTGAAGAGGCACTACAGCTTAGTTGTTCCCCCCTCCTTTGTCCTCCTGTTCCCCTCCCTCTCCCCTCCAGAGAGGAGTTAAACAGTTTGATGGCGTGTGGGACAAAGGAGTTTTTAAGTCTGTTAGTTCTTGTCTTGGGGAGAAGCAACCTGTCACTGAACAGACTCTTCTGGTTGTTAATGGCCGTGTGCAGAGGATGCCCAGCATTGTTCATAATGTCCATCAGTTTCTTTAATGTCCTTTTCTCTGCCACTGTCACCAGAGTGTCCAGCTTCATGCCGACCACAGAGCTAGCCCTCCTGATCAGTTTCTCCAGCCTGGATGAGTCCTTCTTTGCTGTGCTGCTCCCCCAGCACACCACAGCATAGAAAAGTACTCCAGCAACCACCGACTGGTAAAACATCCTCAGGAGCTTCCTGCAGATGTTAAAAGACCTCAGCCTCCTGAGGAAGTACAGTCGGCTTTGGGCTTTTTTATACAGGTGCTCTGTGTTGCATGACCAGTCCAGTTTATTGTCCACCCACAGCCCGAGGTACTTGTACTTGTTGACCACCTCCACCTCCTCCCCCTCTATCTGAACCGGCAGTGGACCTTCTCTGGACCTCCCGAAGTCCACAACCAGTTCCTTAGTCTTTGAGGTGTTGAGTTGCAGGTGGTTTGTGTGACTCCATGCGACAAAGTTCCTCACCAGACTTCTGTACTCCTCTTCCTGATCATCCCAGATACACCCCATGATGGCTGTGTCGTCTGCAAACTTCTGAATGTGGCATAATTCAGAGTTGTAGCAGAAGTCAGAGGTGTACAGGGTGAAGAGAAGAGGGGACAGCACAGTTCCCTGTGGTGCTCCTGTGCTGCTGACCACAGTGTCAGACGTGATGTCCTTCAGCCTGACGTACTGTGGTCTGTCGGTGAGGTAGTCGGAGATCCAAGCCACCAGGCAGGGGTCCACCTCCATCCTGTTCAGTTTTTCCTGAAGCATACAGGGCCGGATGGTATTAAAGGCACTGGAAAAGTCAAGAAACAGGATCCTGACCGTGCCTTTTCCCCCATCCAGGTGTGAGTGGGCTCTGTGTAGGAGGTACAGGATGGCATCCTCCACTCCGACACCCGCCTTGTATGCAAACTGTAGTGGGTCCTGGGCATGTTGTACCTGTGGTCGGAGGAGGTTGAGGAAGAGCCGCTCTAGAGTCTTCATAAGATGTGACGTCAGTGCCACCGGTCGGAAGTCATTCAGCTCATTGGGCCGGTTCTTTTTGGGGACCGGGACGATGCAGGATGTCTTCCATAGGGCGGGCACTCTCCCCAGTCGCAGACTGAGGTTGAAGACTCGTTGTAGCGGCTCCCCAAGTTCAGCAGCACACGCCTTTAGCATCCTAGGACACACCTTGTCTGGGCCTGCTGCCTTTCTGGGGCGAAGCTTCCTCAGTTGTCTCCTGACCTGATCCACTGTGACACTGGGAGATGTTTGGGAGGAGGGGAGGGGGGGAGATGTCTTGCTGCTGAGAGAGGGATTGGAGGAGGGGGGTGTCATGGTGTCAGGAAGGGGGGGAAGCGAGGGAGGTAGGAGAGTGGGGAGAGGACTCTGTAGTGAAGGTGAGGGTGGGGGGGTTGTGGGCTGGTCAAACCTGTTGAAGAAGTTGTTGAGTTCGTTTGCCTTCTCCACAGTCCCCCCCACTGTGCTTTTCTTGGTGTTGTGGCCTGTGATGGTTTTCACACCATTCCAGACCTCCCTCATATTGTTCCTCTCCAACTTCTGCTCCACCTTCCTCCTGTAGGTGTCCTTTGCTTCCCTCAGGCAGCGTTTCACCTCCCGCTGTGCTGCTTTCATCTCCTCCTTCACTTTGCTCCTGAAAGCCTTCTTCTTCATGTTGAGGACAGCTTTGACTTCCTGTGTTACCCACGGTTGGGCTGATGATACCAGCCCAAACCAGTACTCCACCTCCACCTTGCTGGCGTCTGAGTCGGACTGGAGCTCTCTGCCCTTTACCAATCCAGCCACGGGCCCCATCCATCTGGCTTTTTCCACAGGCTTCTTGCGACCCTGTTGACTATTTTGAATGAAACGCTTGATTGTTCGATGATCACGCTTCAGAAGCTTTGCAATTTTGAGACTGCTGCATCCCTCTGCAAGATATCTCACTATTTTTGACTTTTCTGAGCCTGTCAAGTCCTTCTTTTGACCCATTTTGCCAAAGGAAAGGACGTTGCCTAATAATTATGCACACCTGATATAGGGTGTTGATGTCATTAGACCACACCCCTTCTCATTACAGAGATGCACATCACCTAATATGCTTAATTGGTAGTAGGCTTT
>NW_024583214.1:39148-58667 GCF_018398535.1 Haplochromis burtoni | reverse complement strand
TGTTTGTAGAGGTGCAGTGTAGTGGGAGCATAAATCAAAAGAAAACAGTAACATTTTGTTAATAACGAGCCTATACAGCTTGGAGTAAGACAACATGCATGAAGAGGATGATGTGGACAAAATACTCATTTGCCTAATAATTCTGCACTCCCTGTACATCTGGATCACATGGTTTGGTCAGTCGAAAAACACACTTGTTTTTAAACAGTTCAACATGTTCTGCTTCAGTGGGGCAAAGGAAGTTCAGGTGCCAGATGAAATTCGGTCCTTTTGAAAACTAGTTCCTTCGCCTGAGACGTGTTGCTTTCCTCAGTGCTGCTCCTCAGTTATCCAGCTCCTTCAACACCAAGCACACATCCTCCTTCCTCACTTGTAGTCCATGTTCCCTGCATTCAGCGTACATCCTTCGGTACCCGTGAAGATGCCCAGAGAACTGCAATTGGTGGTCAATGAATTTAACCAAGACTGCAGGTCAGAGTACATTTTGTGACGAGCGTGTCCCCTTGTGCTAAGAACTCTCTTGAGATGTCTCTCTCTTATTTGAAAACTGTGTCTAGCACTGTTTTAATGTCTTTATAGTTTAGGCCAAGCTCAAAGTAAAAATCTATGAATCTCTCACATGGCTGTGTGTCCTTGATCACTGTGGTTGTTTCTAAGGTTTCAGTACTGACCTGGAGGGGCATGGACTTAAAACTTTTGCAGGGTCTTGCAAAAGGACATCTTCATTGTTCTTTCTCCAGGGCTCCGTACAATATTGATTTTCTAACACTGGAAAATAACTCAAAATGTTAGAAATATTCCAGTGTTAGAAAATCAGCACTGCTCAGTGTTAGCCATTGTTAATCTTCAAAACTGACTAGGTTACTTTTAAACATATAACACTGTCAAAAGTGTTAATTTAACACTCAACAGTGTTGTGTTTAACACTCAGAGGTGTGGACTCATATAGACACTCTCCAGTGTTAATTTAACACTGGAGATTTTGCTGTGTACCCACTAAAGGAGGACAGCGGCAGTCACTTCCTTGTATTTACCAATGTTCCTTCATCCGAGGACTGGCTCCGAACTTGGAACCCTGAATGGGCAGAGCTCCTAACTCGCCAGCCACCGTTCTCTGTTCTCTTCTTGATGCTCTCCTGTCACCTCTTCACACTCCGCCGACAGTGTTCTTTCCTTTCTCGTCTCCGGCTACACCGCCCAAAGCTCTTACAGCCATAGTGCTGTGCCAAGGCATCACAGTCGCCATACTGCCATTCACCCCCTCATGACTGTGAGACTATTTAGTGTCTAAGATGGAGTGCCTCCCAGGAACAAATGTCACAATAAAAGCATGTGATAAAACTGGAAGAATAAAACACTTACTATTAAAAGAAAGATAAAACACAGCAACTCGTGCAAAATAATTAAAAACAGACCTAGTTAAAATGTAGCAATCACAACATGCACATTCTGCCTCATGACACTAAAAACCAGCAGCTTCCAAGTGAGGCAGAGCAACTCTAGTGCTCTTTGTTAGTAGGTGACCTGTGGCCTTGATTTGAAGAGCTTCGCATAACGAATACGTCCACCTGGGCTTCTGATGCTGCTTGGGGCTTTAGAGCTTGGTAGGATAAAGCAGGAGCTGTTTGCACACATGCACTTATTTGTGCTGCTGCAAAAAACATCAGCTTTTTATGGATTCAGGGTCTGAATACCAAGTACTGAGTGTTTTGTTGGCCAGAACCATTCGTTGTTGTATTTTAACATCTTACATACTATTTAGCTCTACTTCTAGCACGCAGGTTTTTAATAGAGTGCTAATCAAAAACCAGAACATTCAGTTTGCCATTCACTTTATGTCTCAGCATGTTACTTGTGGTCCTGAGCTCTGAGTAGAAACCCAAAATGACTTCTCCACATAGGGTGACTGGGCTAAGCCTTAGAAATAGACGAGGGAGCCCACGCTGCTGTTTCTTTGTGTCCAAAAGAGCCGGCTTAGATAGTCTGGCATCCATTAGGCATACCTTCTTGGTTCCTCCCTTTTGTGAACACACTCATGTGGGAAAAGTACCTGAGGTCGAGCCAAAACTTGTGATCTGGAATGGGAGCACCTGGGAATCCTCCTGAAGAGTTACTCTGGTTGACCCACTGCTACCATGGCCGAACTATGGATTAGCAGGAGAAAACAGATGGGTTATTATAATAATACGTTTTGGTGCCTGAATCGGATCAAACAGAGTAAACAGTAAAAACAATGTAATGTGTGCTACCTGTTATCACAACCAGTATCACCATGCCAAGAACACAGTTCATGTGTTTTTAACAAAAGATCCATATTTAATGCTATTTAATGCTTATTTAATGATAAAGGGTTGTCATGCTTTTTTGCCTCTTTCAGAAACAAGCTTTGAATAAATTTCATAAGAACTGCACACTAAGCATCGTTATAGTAGTGGTTAATATTTAATTTGTCATTTATAAAGCATTATTTGTCCACAGTATATTATTTATTAACATAGATGTAAATGTTCAGTCTTGGTTAATAAGCTCATAATGCATAACATAACATAACAAGCATTTTTATACTTTATACTTTTTAAATAATGGACTAACCATTTCTAACAGTACTACAGTGCAAACAAGATTTTTAGGAAATGTTACTGGTTTATGGTGTTATTGAGAAAGTCTAAGTAAATAATTTAAAATGTCTTTAGTTTGTTCCCCCAGTTGAACTTTCCTCTGGTTTGTAGACAGCTGTAGCTAACAGACAAGCTGACCTCCAGTCATCATCCACTCCTCTGCTTTCATTCAGGTCACCTTGAAGGAGGTGATCAGGTTCAGAGCTGGCTCAACACCTCCCAAAGTACCAGAGGGAGAACACGGCTCATGCTGTCTCTTTAGCTTTTATTTAACCATCAATTATTAACATAAAACATCAACGATATGCACTTTTAACATATATTTTACCTGTGCTTCGTTTTACACACTGAAGTAAACAACATCATAAAGCAATGCATTAAACTACGTACTACATATTATTGTTATCACAGGGTGCAATGCACTGAGCATCAAAGCGAGGCTACCATTTATATTTAAAAGTTTAATTTTAGTTCATTAAGGCAACTTGGTTAAAAACAACAGCATAAATATAATGCTCACCTGCCAGCATGGGCAATCGAGGTCACCGTGCAAACACAATAACATCCAACATGGCTGCAAGACTAGTTAGCTGCCCTAACTCATCTCACCAGGAAACAGTTCAAACACAGCTACATTTGTCAAACTCTTCGTTCAGTTTGCACAATATTGTGTAACACTGTAGTTATATCCAACGTTCTAATTCAGCAGTACTGCATTTGCCTTCTCTCTCTACAGAGGGAGTGTGGCTCTTTTTCCTCTAACTCTCCAACAGGAAGTGTGGATTGACTGATTAAAGAAATGAAACTATATTTCACTCAGTGCTTAAACCTAATAGGCCATGAGAACAGTTGAACGACTTTCTGAAACAGCGAGACTTCAGACGTCATCAGTGATATCACTCGCCCTTAATAAAGCGAGCCCGGCACGTGCTTCACAAAAGCCTTCCTGGATTTCTCGACACGTGCCCCGAAGCCTCTGTACAGTACGTCCCTTCACTAATTGGAGCCCAAACGGTCACTATTGGACTTCCCCTGCCTCAAGTAAATGGTTCCCTGTTGACACTGACTGTAAATAAACTGATCTTTGGTTATCATAGTATTTCTTTCTGTAATACTTTAAGTATTTTCTTTGATTTTTCTGTTACTTTTCCCTCTTCTTTATTCTTAAAAAAAAGAAGTACTAGGATAGCTGGCACCCAAGCTTTTTTGGAACGTTGATGGAAGGAACATTTGTTTGACACAACATTGTGCTGCTACAACAGCCAGGCTTGCCTATAGGGCTCATCGAAGCCTGTCTTACGTTGATCAGGGTCCATGGAATGATGCCCATTCAAAGTCTGACATCAGAGTTTAGGTCATAAAGTTAAAATGGTCAGTTGATTTTTTCATCTGTAGCAGCAGGTCAGACACAAATCATCTCAAGGTTCTTGATGCTTAATGGAAGTGGGGAGAAAAAACTCTTTAATCAGAAATAAAAGCTCAGAGCATACATGGAGCCCAGATTGTGGGATTTTTTTTTATTGTTTAAAGTTTTCTTTGCCCAAAAAATAGTCAAAATGTATGACAATTCAGTGGTGGGTGGGAGGGAATATGTAGGAAAACTGGTTTCTTTTTTTTTTTTTCTTTTTTTTTTTGTGTCCCGTTTGGATCTTTAGCCATCAGAATTGTTGAAAGAAAGATGCCAAGCGGATTTATTTTACCAAGTGGATCATCATGGCCTTGCCATATTGGTCCATTTGATTGACCTTTATTATAATTATGAATTTATTTTATTTCAGTTCCTACAAACGGGACAGACATGACTGGGGGACAGGACAGGGAGAAAGAATGAAAGAAAGAGAGGGAGAGAAAGAAAACCAAAGGGGAGAAGAGACGGTGAGAAGGGGAGGAAGAGAGAAAAAAACAAACAAACAAAAAAAAAAGACCTGGGTCACCTGTATGGAGAGAAAAAAAAACAGAAGAGAAAGCAAACAACAAAGAGCAACATAATAAAAAAAACGGCACCATCACAATAAACTAGCTAGCAGTAGATATCAGTAGATACTAAATAATAAACGATATTGTGCAGCACGCAAGATAGACAGCGCACAATGTGCTTTGAGGCAGCAGCCAAGAAAGCTGTAGTCCGCGTCTGTGAATACCCGTGTGTACACCTGTGTGCATACCTGTGTGGATCAGCATGCTTGCATTCCAAAGGTTTCTCCATGTAACGATCTGCTAGGGAGTGTGGGGGGGCCACAGCCCCGTCCTCCAGGGTATGAAGCAGGTATGGAGGAGATCAAAACTCCAGACATCCAGAGGCCCCCAGAACACAAGAGACCAAGGAAGACCAACAGAGGGGCAGCCGCGCCACTGTCCCAGAAAGAGCTGAGGAGAGTCCCAGATGAGGGCTCACTCAGCAGCCGCGGAGCAGAAGCCAGGGGGAGTTGCAGTGACGCGCCCGTGAGCTCCGCCGGCAGCCAGCCTGTGCCTGAGTGACCGAGCCCCAGGCCGAGAGGCCGGGGGCACCCCACCTCCGAAGTGGCCCGAGCGAGCCCCAGGCTCCAGGCCCCGATAAGCGGCCGCCAAGGAGTGAGCCGGTGTGTACCTGGACGCCCATCCCCGACACAAAGAACCACCAACGCACCGATGTCTGAGGGAGTCCGCCACTGGCAGGGGAAGTGGTGGTAGGGGGAGATAGGCCTCCAAACCTTGGAGGGCCTGAGATGTCCCCAGAGAGGTGGCGTCTGATACCCAACCTGACATATAGACACAGACATACAGGCACACACAGACACAAACATCCATTCCCACCCTCATGCTCTCATATGCACTTACTCCACACTCAACCAACGTGGAGACAGACATAAAGAGACGCTGTACACACGATCACACTCCCCAAGCGTACTCTACAACCGGGTCTAGGTACCCTTGCCCCTGGAGGGGGGAACTGCACCCAGACCCAGGTGGTGTTACCCTTTTCCCTGCGGTGGGGAGAGGCAGACCGCCCCGACTCCGCAGCAGCAGGGAGGCCCCACACTCCAGACCGCAGTCGGACGGCCAACTCCTCCTAGCCCCCCCGCTCCAGCAGGCCGCAGAGAAGGGGGTGAGAGAAGACTCCAAACCTCCCTCCACCCGCTCATTGTAGTGTTGATGCATGTGTGTTCTAAGGTGCATTTAAAACCCAGGAGGGCATGGAGCTACCTGCCAGAGAGCAGCAGGTAAGCGCATGGTCCCTCCTGCTAGCCCTCAATGTCTACGTGTATTTAAAATTGAGAGGTGGGCAACGACGCCAGGGGTGGGGTGTACACCCTGATGGTACTTTGGATCCGTGTATCGTGCCCACCCCCAAGATCCTATATGTATGTGTAATGAGAGTGTGAGTAATGTGAATGTCTAAGTTGTGGGATAAAATTGAGGCAGAGGCAGCCAGAAGGGGACAGAGGGGGGGGTAGCCTCCTCTGCACCCTGGTGACATACCCCTACTCCAAGGCCCTGCATGTGTGGGTGGTTGTGGTGGAGCGGGAAGAGGGAGGCAGCTGGAGATGGGGAGGGAAGGAAGGGAGGGGCAGGTGACCCCTCCCTGGGGCCAGCTCCCCCGCTGACTGGTTTCTGACTTTCAGAGCACAAGTACATGAATCCCCCTGCCCTCCCTTCCCTGCCAGTCCATCCTGAAAAGAGTTAAAGAGTTGGGATTGTCGATATTTATAGCTTGAAGTTATATGAGCTTCACAGAGTGGGCGGACAGTTGGGGATTGTTCTGTGCTTATTTGTGTCTAAACCTTCCTTATATTGACCAGGATTTTTGACCTTTACCAGCTGCAGTCCTGCTGGCCTGTGTCTCTCTCCATCTTTGTGTATGTGCATGCAGTGGCTGTAAACTGAAGAGTAAATGCAGGACTGTGTCTGGGGGTGATCCATAGGAAAAGCAGCCAGGCCTGCAGCAAGCATCAGACACTTTTGAGTCTGAATCGGAGCAGCCTAATTATCAATCTGAGTTGCCCTCACTGCATGCCTCATGTAATATTACGCAGGATTTTCACAGGATAAGAGAAAAATACCATTATAACAAAAGATTAATAGTCAGAAGAACTGTTGTCTACTTTTTCTCTCCTTGCAAAGGAAAAGGACTGTCTGAAATATTATACAACTGTGGGGTCCTTAGGACTGTGACACCTTTGGCCTTGTGAGGAAGCAAAGCTCAGGACAAAGTATGACTGAGCCAGTATACCCACATGTGTGCTGCTGAGAAGGCTGTGCAGGGATGCCTGCAGCCAAATCCAAGCTTAGTTGTAGTTACAGAACACTATAGGACAGAGACAGCTGTGATATAAAATGTTTGGTGAAAAGGATGCAAAAGTAGTTATCACTTTTAAAAATCTGCCAGCATGCTGAGGTCACAAGAACAGAAACCTGACTTTGCTGTAGTGTTTGGAGCTGTTTGTCATCATCAGCTCTCCTGAAGTTTGTCAGTATGAGCCAAGCAGTAATACCATCCACAACACTGGTCATAGTTCCAGAATATAAACCACTATGACTATTGATAATATATATTATTTTTTATAATGAATATTTTTTTCTGATCATCAAAAATTAACTTTATGAAATTTGTATTTGAAAATGTAGAATGTTACTATATATTTTATTTTTTGTTCAATGTTTAGTTCATTCAGAGTTGCTTTTCTTTAATTAACAAACAATATAGATTTGATAAATTACTTTGACACATTAATTTAAAATGGCATCATACTGTATTCATTCAGAATCAGGAGATGGTTCACCATGCAACATCTCACCGGCTGACCGGACCAATCTGTCCTCTAATCTCCTGTCTGTCAGTGGATTGCTGAAATTAAGAACTATTTAAATCTAAATTATGTAGACTTGAGCTCTAATGTTTAAAAGTAGTAATGTTCTTAACCTCTGCATGTGACACCGCTGTTAGAGTGTCCAACCAGCTAACTTCAACAAAAGACTGAGACATGTGCCAAAAGAACAGAGCAGCATTCAGTGATCACCCCTGTTGGTGTGTCTGCTTCTGCCTTTGGTAAGTTTAGCTGCCTAACTGCAGTAACCATAACACAGTCACTCTAAAGACATACCACCCACTTTCTAACTACCTGGTTACTTCCTGCCATTCACCTTACATTCTGTTTCTTCCTGGAAAGGAAACTACACCAGTGTACTGTGATGTTTCACCAACATGTGGCAGACGCTGGTCCTGCCATTCATGGTAACATCACCAGAGATGGTGATGTTACTTCCTCAGGACCAGGCTGCAAAAATCCACGACCATGTTGCTGCCTCCTCATTATTCATGAATATCATGAGCATGATTGTGTTTCTTGTTTTTTCTCATCATTTGTTACTAACAAACCAAACTCACTTCTTATTCTGCATGTCTTTATCTTTACCTGCCGCACTCTAAGAAAACAAATGTCAGAAATTGCTGACTCTATGAAATATGTAAGTGATTTGGGCAGAGCCAGCTTTTCACTTACCATTAACACTGATCATGTATGAGACTGATATTTGAAAGAGGCCTTGCTCTCGGTAAGTTTGAAGTTATTTCTGATTATTTTTGTAACCGCTGCTCTTTGTGTTTCTTTTGTAATTGATGAGAAGTCCTTGAACATACTCGCCCACATCGCTCGTGTCCAGTTATTATATTACTCTTTGAATTCTCTGTATGTGTGCCCCAGTACACTGTTTAACAGACTGAGCCTTCCTGTTTGGAACTGCTGCCTGTCTTTGACTAAAGATTTGGATTTTTGACTTTAACACAGCCTGTGTGTGTCCTCCCTTTGTGTCCTCGTCCTCAGTGTTACATGTGTCACATGTTTTCATTGTCACAGCTTTCCCACAGTGAGTTACCTGCAGCATTTATTCACAGCACATTTGAGAAAGGAGATTCAGATTATATACTTATTATCTTTCATGAGGTAAATTTTAAAGTTCAGTATTTCAAAGCAGGAGCTACGAAGAATCATACTGGCACTAGGACTGTAACAATATGAGAGTCTAATTTTTCTAATTGTTAGAAAATCTGAAGAAAAATATGCTATTAAATGCTGTTAATGGGCGATCGTGGCTCAAGAGTTGGCAGTTCATCTTGTAATCGGAAGGTTGCCAGTTCGAGCCCCGGCTCCGACAGTCTCGGTCGTTGTGTCCTTGGGCAAGACACTTCACCCGTTGCCTACTGGTGGTGGTCAGAGGGCCCGGTGGCGCCAGTGTCTGGCAGCCTCGCCTCTGTCAGTGCGCCCCAGGGTGGCTGTGGCTACAATGTAGCTTGCCATCACCAGTGTGTGAATGGGTGGATGACTGGATGTGTAAAGCGCTTTGGGGTCCTTAGGGACTAGTAAAGCGCTATACAAATACAGGCCATTTACCATTTTAATCATGCATAATTTTTTATTAATAATTAATGTATAATGTTTAGTGTTTTTTGCATATTAATTATCCTCAAACAGAGATGGTGACCCTAACCAGGCCCCACCCACCATAAACAGTGAGCCTGAGCCTGATAAATTTCTTGTCAGTTGGAAAGAAAGGACATCACAATGTTACATCACAACCGTGAACAGAGCTACTTATGTTCACAGCATGTAATAATACTGACGGTCCAGGGTATAGATGTTTGTTGAACTAGAGTTAGCGTTAGCAACTCAGACATGTGTAATCCATATTACTCTTGCTGGCTACAACAAACACCTAGGAATTTGTATTATAATTATTTTCATGAAATATTCATATTCAGTATTGGTCCTTTTATATTATAACCACGTATCCACCCAGGCTCATGGTGGGGCAGGGCTCTGTCCTGGGATGCTTGAGTGAAAGGTAATGTACACCCTGACCAGGTATCCAGTCTGTCAGAACTTGTTTTCAATATTTGGTTCAAAAATATGAGTAACACAAAAATCAAACTAGGATTCTTGCAAATGAAGAAATGGCTGTGCATTCAAGCCTGTCTTTGACTGTATCGTCCAACTGATCCATCAAACCTCCAGCAGGCGAACCTTCATGACATAACGAGGTAACAAGGTAAAAAATGAAAGAGTAACAGTCTGAATGAATTATATGAACGTGGAAGGAGTCATTCAGGACCGTGTATTGTGAACTGCAGACCTCGAGTCTTAATGCTTCATTTTCCACTTTATATCAGACACTGCATTGTCAGGGTGAGGCAAAGTGCGTGTGTGTGTGTGTGTGTGTGTGTGTGTGTGCGTGTGTGTGCTTGTGTGTGTTTGTGTGTGTGTGTGTGTGCTTTATTGTGTGTGTGTGTGTGTGTGTGTGTTGTGTGTCTGTGTGTGTGGTGTGTGTGTGTTGCGTTTGTGTGCCGTGATTATGTTGTGTGTGTGTGCTGTTGTGTGTGTGTGTGTGTGTGTGTGTGTGTGCGTATGGTGTGTGTGTGCGTGTGTGTGCTTGTGTGCTGTGTGTGTTGTGTGTGTGTGATGTTGTGTGTCCGTGTGTGTGTGTGTGTGTGTGTGTGTGTGTGTGTGTGTGTGAGTGTGTGAGTGAGAGCGTGTGTGTGTGTGTGTGCGTGTGTGTGTGTGTGCGGTATGTGTGTGTGTGTGTGTGCGTGTGCGTGTGTGTGTGTGTGCGTGTGGTGTGTGTGTGTGTGCGCGTGTGCGTGTGTGTGTGTGTGCGTTGTGTGTGTGTGTGTGTGCGTGTGTGTGCGTTTGCGTGTGTGTGTGTGTGTGTGTGTGTGTGTGTGTGTGTGTGTGTGTGTGTGTGCGTCATGAACAGTTTCCTTTTCTTAAAGGACAAAGTGAGGTTTGATTCACCGTACCACCATAGCGAACGCCTAGTATGTCTTTAAAAACATATTCTTTCTTCATATCAAGAATATGAAATGTTTGCAAACAGTGAAAGTGTTAGAGCTGCAGAGAGCTATGGCGGCATCTTTAGAAGCTGTTTACATAGCTAATATTGCATGATTTGATGTAACCATGGAGACAGAGTCACCATGTTAGCTAGCGGTGAACGTTTACTACAGATGACTGTGTGCACAGCATCCACACACTGCACAGGGTGAAGACATTACTTCAGTATTGTATTATATTTATATATATTTACTTTCATTACAGTTTCAGCAAAAACAAAAAAAAAACAAAAAAATTGTCTAAATATGAACACATTCAAAACATAAAGTTGTTTACAAACATTCATGCCTCATAAATAAGCACAGCTGCTCTGTTTTACAGTGTTATTTGTAAGAGAACTATGAACTTCACATTGTGTATCTAATCAAAAACATTTGACTGTTTCATTCATTTGCTCTATGACAGCTGGAATAAACCCAACCTGACAATTACAGTTGAACAAACTTCAGTTAAATCAGGTAAAAAAGGGATCAGATTAATCTTTGCACAGTTGACAGCAGACACCTCCTGTGTTCAGTCCATCATATTAAAAAATAAACTACAGCACGCTCCATGTGATTTTTGCATCCACTTCCAAATCACAGTCAAGCAGCCCATCAATAGGTAACAGAACAGAAAACAGAACAGACATGTCCAAACAACAATACATATTTCAGAGTTTTTGATCAGTATTTTGATCGTTGCTTTTAAAACCACATGCAGTGTGTGACCATGATTGGCACACTGTTCACTGAGACCATGAACGCCACTTCTTTGAAGCATTCTTCTTCTTCTTGGCATCCAAATAGAAGCAGAAACAGCGGAGTCACTTTGATCGACCCAAAACAAAAGTCGAATATCTGAGTTGAAACCAGCCAAGTGAAATAATTAGGATGTAAACAATAATTGAATGCAATGTCTCAGGTAGCTTAGTCTGCTACAACTGTTGGTATAAGCTCAGTACAATTAACACTCAGTATCTGGGAATAAGTGGTTTTTAGGTTTTTATGTATGTAGTCATTTAACTTCCATCCATTCTTTTAATGTCAGGTGACAAAATGTGAGGTTGTTTAGACACTGGGTGCATTTGGCCCCCTGTTGTCTAACTAAATGAGTTGGTTCACTTTGTGTTGTGGGGTCATGTCAGTTTGGGCAGGTGTAGCTGGCAGTGAATGTGAGTAGAGCTTCTAGCTTGGAAGCACATCTGTTGCTTTGCAGGCTGACAGTTTCTTTGCTCTTTTTACTTTTATTAAATCTCCTCACTGGACGTCTACTGTCACAGAATATCAAACCTGTAATTGTAAATAGATTCAAACAGGTGAGCTTTTCTCTTTGTGTTGAATATCAACACTGTGACTTCTCAGACTGTAAGCTTTACTTCAGCAGTTGTAGAAGCCGTCACTCCAAATGTCTTATGATAACAAGAAAACAAAACCTATTCAGTACACGGCCCCAAAGATTTTTTCCCTGACTTCTTCTGAATTCCATCGGCTTTGTCTGCTGGTTTGAAGACAATAAGCCACAAAAAAGACAATTTAGTCATTTTATTTACTTTATGGAGCTTGAATGTGTCGTGTAATGACGTTGAATAGCCATAGCTGTCCCTCTCTTGTGTCAGTAACATTGCACTGTTCAGCATATGACTGATATGTGGTGAATGCTTATGTAATGCCATAACAGACATCTGATCTTACATCATTAAACTATAAATAGCAGGACTGACAGATACTGAATTTACTCAATAGATGGATGAACATGAAAAATATGTCCATCATTGCGAATGACCAGGAGTCACAAGAATAACATTCAACTAGTCAGTTACTTCTGAAATGTCCTTTAAACAAACAGTTGATTTTGTTTAACAAATACAAGATGGCTCTATAAATGACAGTTATCTTAAAAGCAAATATTAAGTATTGTTGCTCACCTTTGTTTCTGATAATGTCACTTTTAAAAAATCATATCCCGTTTAGCTCTCAGGGGTGAAGTTTGGCTTTGAGAGTCGGGGAGGAGAATGTCACGATCTGGTACAGGGATTCAAACGCAGAGCGGTAAGGTATCTCCAAGGTGTAGTTTATTTACAGTGCCAGTGCAATATATGTACAGTGAAGGGATCCAAAACTCCGGGGGGAATCACAGGGTAACTCGCTCACGTCTTCTTCGCTCACACTCACACACGTTCCCGCAGCAGGGAGGTCGCAGGTCCCGGGGGGGGGGAAGATCTGAGGCAGACGAGAAGGCAGGTCACCAACTAATCACAAATCATGAATATGAAGCACAAGAGCTGTGAGAACACTAACGTTAGGGGTACAATCATCCAGCGACGAAAGGATCTGTGTTCCAGCCTCAAATAGTGCTTCCGGTGATGATGGGTGAGTGTTGTCAGGTGTGTGTGTGGGCCAAGGGCAGGAGCCCACAGTGAGCTCCGCCCAGGCAGAGAGGGAGAGAACAGAAACAGCAATTGTAGCCTTGTGGGGCCGACCGGGCAGGCACGGAGACCATGACAGTACCCCCCCCTCAACGGGAGCCTCCCGGTGACCCACCAGGCTTACCTGGATGCCTGCGGTGGAAGTCCCGGAGCATGGCCCCATCCAGGACAGCAGCTCGAGGCACCCAGGAGCGTTCCTCTATCCCGTAGCCCTCCCAGTCAACCAGGTACTGAAAACCCCGACCCCGGCGCCGGGAGTCCATGATGCGGGTGATATTGTAGACCAGCTGACCATCCACGAGCCGGGGGGGCGGCGGGGCCCTGGAGGGAGGGCACAACGGGCTGGAGAGCACCGGCTTGACCTGAGACACATGAAAGACATTGTGAATGCGCATGTTGCGCGGCAGCTTGAGGCGGACAGACACAGGGTTCACAACGGCTTCCACGGGAAAAGGGCCAATAAACTGAGGAGACAGCTTCTTTGACTCAGTCCGTAGCGGCACAAAACGGGTAGCCAGCCATACCTGTTGACCGATGGTGTACACGGGGGCCGGTGTCCGGCGACGGTCAGCGAGGGTCTTGTTCCGCTCCTTAGTACGGAGTAGGGCAGCCCGAGTCACCCGCCAGGCACGACGGCACCCGCGGAGGTGAGCCTGTACAGAAGGAACGGAGTGCTCACCTTCGATGGCCGGGAGCAAAGGCGGTTGATAGCCCAGGGACGCTTCGAAGGGAGACTTGCCCGTGGCGGAGGACGTGTGGCTGTTGTGGGCGTATTCGATCCATGGAAGCTGTTCACTCCAGGTCGATTGGTTGTGCGAAGCGACACAGCGGAGGGCAGCTTCCAGCTCCTGGTTGGCCCGCTCCGATTGCCCGTTACTCTGTGGATGGAAACCGGAAGACAGACTGACCTTGGCCCCCAGTGCGGAGCAGAACTCCCTCCAAACACGGGACGTGAATTGCGGCCCTCTATCCGAGACGATGTCCTCGGGGATCCCGTGAAGACGGAACACATGGGAGGTGAGGAGCCGGGCCGTCTCCAAGGCAGAGGGGAGCTTCGGGAGGGCGACGAAGTGTGCAGCTTTGGAGAAACGATCGACAATGGTAAGTATGGCGGTGTTACCAGCGGAGGGCGGCAGCCCCGTGACAAAGTCCAAAGAAACATGGGACCACGGTCGGGCTGGTGTAGGGAGAGGCTGCAGAAGACCCGGTGGAGGGCGGTTCGAAAGCTTATTCCGGGCGCAGGTCGAACAGGCCGCTACGTACTCCTTGGCATCCCTAGCCATAGCAGGCCACCAGAAGTAACGTCGGAGGAACGAGCAGGTGCGGAGGACCCCAGGATGGCATGAAAAGCGGGCGGTGTGAGCCCACTGGAGAACCTGAGAGCGGACGGCTGAAGGAACGAAGAGACGACCAGGTGGACCAGTGCCAGGATCCGGTTCGGTCTCCTGCGCCTCTTGGATGAGCCCCTCGATCTCCCAGGAGATGGCTCCAATTACGCAGGCGGCCGGGAGGACAGGCTCAGGGTCCGAGTCCTCCCCAGTGATGGAGAATTGCCTGGACAGGGCGTCTGGCTTAACGTTCCGTGTTCCTGGCCTGTAGGTGATAGTGAAGTCAAAACGAGCAAAAAACAGCGCCCACCTGGCTTGCCGGGAATTGAGACGTCTAGCCGAGCGCAGGTACTCCAGATTCTTGTGATCCGTCCAGACGATGAATGGTTGTGCCGCTCCCTCCAACCAATGTCTCCACTCCTCCAGGGCCAGCTTGACGGCCAGAAGCTCCCGGTCCCCGATGTCATAGTTACACTCTGCTGGGGAGAGACGGCGAGAATAAAAGGCACACGGGTGCAGCTTACCGTCCAGCTGTTGAGACAGAACTGCCCCAACCCCGGAGTCCGACGCGTCCACCTCCACAACGAACTGCTGTGTAAGGTCCGGTTGCCGGAGTATGGGAGCAGTGGTGAACCTGTCCTTGAGCAGGGCGAAGGCTCGCTGAGCGGCAGAATCCCACTGGAAGGGAACTTTGGGAGAGGTGAGTTTAGTGAGAGGGAGAGCGATTCTGCTGAAATCGCGAATGAACCGTCTGTAAAAGTTGGCGAATCCCAAAAAACGTTGCACTTGACGGCGATCAGGAGGAGTAGGCCATTCCACCACAGCCCGCACTTTCTCCGGATCAGTCCGCAAGTCCCCCTTCTCGATAATGTGGCCCAGAAAACTCACTGACGCCACGTGGAAATCGCACTTCTCCCCCTTCACAAAGAGCCGGTTCTCCAGAAGGCGTAGCAGGACCTGCCGGACATGGACTTGTGCTCCTCGAGTGTCTTAGAAAAGATCAAGATGTCATCCAAGTACACAAACACACAACGGTTAACAAAATCACGAAGGACATCATTAACCATCGCCTGAAACACTGCGGGGGCGTTAGTCAGCCCAAACGGCATCACGAGATACTCAAAGTGGCCCCGATGCGTATTGAACGCGGTCTTCCACTCATCCCCCTCTCTGATGCGCACCAGGTGGTAAGCGTTGCGCAGATCCAGCTTGGTAAAGATGGTCATGCCTTGAAGCAGTTCAAAGGCGGAGGAAAGCAACGGCAAAGGGTATTTGTTCTTAACAGTGATCTGATGTCATGGTCCTGGGCCATGTTGGCCCAGTGTTCTTAGTTTTCTTGTATGTTTGTATTTTGTTCCTTATTTAGGCCATGTTTTCTGAGTTGCCCTGTTGTGTTGTTCCCTAAGTGTTTTCCCTTCATGGCTTTTACCCCCTGTGTGCCCCTCTGTGTATCTGTGAGCCCTCGTCTCTCCTTATGTTTTATTCCATGTTTCCCCTGCCCGTTATGTCTAAGTTCTCCCCGTGCTCTCTCTCCCCCCTGTGTGCCCTCTGTGTATTTATGAGCCCTTGTCTCCCTTTGTGGTTGTCTCATGTTTCCCCAGCCCGTTATGTCTGTGTTTTCCCCGTGCTCTCTCCCCTCCTGTCTGAACCTCTGTGCACTTCCTGTTTACTTTGTGACTCTCACGCCTGTACATGTCATGTTCAGTTCACCCCGCCCTGTATCGTTATGATTATCAGTGTCACCTGTGTTCCCCGTGTGTTCCCACTTTCCTCGTTTACCCTCTGTGTATTTCTGTCTGCGTCTCCCTCTGTTCGGCGTCGCGTTCTCCCTCATGCTGTGTGGATCTCCCTGTGTGTCTCTCTGTGAGTTTTCTGAGTTCCCAGTTTGGATTAGTTTGTATGTTTTTTTTCCCTGCCAGCGAATAAAGCTGAGTTTTGAGTTCATTCCCTCGTGCCTGTGAGTCCTGCATTTTGGGTCCTACTCCTGCCTGCCGCACAGCCGAGCCATGACAGAAGAACGCGACCGACATGGACCCAGCAGTTCACAACCCCTCCGCTGAGCTCCGTGAGGATCTAATCCACACGGTGGTATATGACTGTCAGAAGTGGTTGACGCTGCCAAGGGGAGGATACCGGGAGATCTTAGCCAGCCGTCTACAGCGGATGGTGTCCGGACTCCCCTGGTTATTCGGCGCGCTACACCCCCGCATCCGGGACTTCCTCGTGTCCACCATAGGCATCCGCCCGGAACTGCCTCTCCGGTGGGAAGAGTCGGAGGACGTTCAGTCCGGTCCGCTGGAGGATTCGCGGCCCGGCTCAGCTCCTCCCCCATCCCGAAGGAAACGGCGTTCACGCCGCCGTCGCACCACCCCACAGCCGGACATTCGGACTTCTAATTCACCTACTGTGGTGAGTGAGGACTCTGTGTCTTTTCCAGACATTATGACTGTTCATTCAGGGGCTGTGTCTTGTGTGGCGGATGTCAAAGCGAGCTGCTTATCGCCTGTGCAGCTACCAGCAGTTCAGTTAGCTCCCTCGCAGCCACCCTCAGTTCAGTTAGCTCCCTCGCAGCCACCCTCAGTTCAGTAGCTCCCTCGCAGCCACCCTCAGTTCAGTTAGCTCCCTCGCAGCCACCCTCAGTTCAGTTAGCTCCCTCGCAGCCCTTCACAGCTCAGTCAGCTACCCTCCTGGAAGCCCCCGCTGCCTGGTATTCTCGGCATCGGCATCTTTTCCCGTCGAGATTTATCGCCAAATCATTCGATCCTCCCTTAAGAGAGAGACTGCATCCTCGCTGCCTTCACCCCAGTACACCAGTGTCACCTGGGTCTCCAGTAGCTCCAGTGCCGCCTGTAGCGCAGGCCCCAGTAGCTCCAGTGCCGCCTGTAGCGCAGGCCCCAGTAGCTCCAGTGCCGCCTGTAGCGCAGGCCCCAGTAGCTCCAGTGCCGCCTGTAGCGCAGGCCCCAGTAGCTCCAGTGCCGCCTGTAGCGCAGGCCCCAGTAGCTCCAGTGCCGCCTGTAGCGCAGGCCCCAGTAGCTCCAGTGCCGCCTGTAGCGCAGGCCCCAGTAGCTCCAGTGCCGCCTGTAGCGCAGGCCCCAGTAGCTCAGCTCCCCGCGTCTCCAGTGGCCCAGTCCCCGATGGCAGTACGGTCCGCTGGTCAGCTTAACATTCAGCCAGGGGTCCCAAATCTCTCTGGCTCTGCATCGGCTCCTGCTGGGAGCTCGGATGAGCTCATCCAGGACTCCGCGGCTCCCACGCCGCCATCTACCTCGTCAGCTGGGGGGCCCGAGGAGCCCGTTCAGCCTCCTGTCTCCGCTGGAGGGTCCGAGGGGCCCGTTCAGCCTCCTGTCTCCGCTGGAGGGTCCGAGGGGCCCGTTCAGCCTCCTGTCTCCGCTGGAGGGTCCGAGGGGCCCGTTCAGCCTCCTGTCTCCGCTGGAGGGTCCGAGGGGCCCGTTCAGCCTCCTGTCTCCGCTGGAGGGTCCGAGGGGCCCGTTCAGCCTCCTGTCTCCGCTGGAGGGCCCGAGGAGCCCGTCCAGCCACCGTCTGCTGCAGCCTCAGAGCCTTCGTCTGCTGCAGCCTCAGAGCCTTCGTCTGCTGCAGCCTCAGAGCCTTCGTCTGCTGCAGCCTCAGAGCCTTCGTCTGCTGCAGCCTCAGAGCCTTCGTCTGCTGCAGCCTCAGAGCCTTCGTCCTCGTCTGGTCCAGCCTCAGAGCCTTCGTCCTCGTCTGGTCCAGCCTCCGAGTCTTCGTCCTCGTCTGGTCCAGCCTCCGAGTCTTCGTCCTCGTCTGGTCCTGCCTCGACTGGTCCTGTGCCCACCAGGCCATGGCCAGCACGCCTGAGACTGGAGAGCCGCCGCTGCCTTCCGCGCGGTCGGCCCCCTGAACTGCTCCGTCGTCTCCTTCGCCGCCGCCGCTGCCTTCCGCGCGGCCGGCCCCCTGAACTGCTCCGTCGTCTCCCTCGCCGCCGCCGCTGCCTTCCGCGCGGCCGGCCTCCTGAACTGCTCCGTCGTCTCCTTCGTCGCCGCCGCCATTGCCTTCCGCACGGCCGGCCTCCGGACCAGCTCTGCCACCTGTGCCACCCGCCTGGTCGGCCCCCCGACCGTGTGACCCGTGAACTCTTGTGCCTGTGGGCTCTGGGTCGGCCCCCTGACCTTTATTTGGACTGTGGTCATGAGCTCCTGTGTCTTTTGTTGTTTGTTTTTGTTTCCCGTTCTGGTCCCTCCGTCCTGGTCCCCCGCCTCCCGCCCTGGGTGGGTTGTTTTCTGTTTTTGTTTTGTTTCTCGGGTTTGGGCTGTCGGGAGCCAGCCCTTGAGGGGGGGGGTACTGTCATGGTCCTGGGCCATGTTGGCCCAGTGTTCTTAGTTTTCTTGTATGTTTGTATTTTGTTCCTTATTTAGGCCATGTTTTCTGAGTTGCCCTGTTGTGTTGTTCCCTAAGTGTTTTTCCTTCATGGTTTTTACCCCCTGTGTGCCCCTCTGTGTATCTGTGAGCCCTCGTCTCTCCTTATGTTTTATTCCATGTTTCCCCTGCCCGTTATGTCTAAGTTCTCCCCGTGCTCTCTCTCCCCCCTGTGTGCCCTCTGTGTATTTATGAGCCCTCGTCTCCCTTTGTGGTTGTTTCATGTTTCCCCAGCCCGTTATGTCTGTGTTTTCCCCGTGCTCTCTCCCCTCCTGTCTGAACCTCTGTGCACTTCCTGTTTACTTTGTGACTCTCACGCCTGTACATGTCATGTTCAGTTCACCCCGCCCTGTATCGTTATGATTATCAGTGTCACCTGTGTTCCCCGTGTGTTCCCACTTTCCTCGTTTACCCTCTGTGTATTTCTGTCTGCGTCTCCCTCTGTTCGGCGTCGCGTTCTCCCTCATGCTGTGTGGATCTCCCTGTGTGTCTCTCTGTGAGTTTTCTGAGTTCCCAGTTTGGATTAGTTTGTATGTTTTTTTTCCCTGCCAGCGAATAAAGCTGAGTTTTGAGTTCATTCCCTCGTGCCTGTGAGTCCTGCATTTTGGGTCCTACTCCTGCCTGCCGCACAGCCGAGCCATGACATCTGATTAAGGCCCCGAAAGTCAATACACGGCCGCAGCGAACCATCCTTCTTATCCACGAAAAAAAACCCAGCCGCGACAGGGGAAGAGGAGGGGCGAATCAACCCTGCCGCCAGCGACTCCGAGATGTAACGCTCCATAGCATCCCTCTCAGGCCGGGAGAGGCTGTACAGGCGGCTAGACGGCAGCGGAGCTCCAGGAAGAAGATCGACGGCACAATCGTACGGGCGGTGCGGGGGAAGGGACCGCGCCCGATCCTTTCTTT
>NW_024583214.1:0-14041 GCF_018398535.1 Haplochromis burtoni | reverse complement strand
GTGCCTGAGTGACCGAGCCCCAGGCCGAGAGGCCGGGGGCACCCCACCTCCAGAGTGGCCCGAGCGAGCCCCAGGCTCCAGGCTCCAGGCCCCGATAAGCGGCCACCAAGGAGTGAGCCGGTGTGTGTTAGTTAGTCTGTCTTGACTTCCACAATAAAACTGTGGCGAGGAATAGCTCAGCAAGTGGCCGTGATAACTGAGATACACTTTGTATAAAGTTCAAGGTCATTATTCCTCTAAAGATTCTTCATTTCAGAAACATCAAGGAAAAAGTTAGAGTTACTCTCCACACAGTTATTCTTAGTCAGTTCTCTCTTTTCTTCTTCCACTATCTGACATCTGTTAAGGCTTCTTTTCCCAACAGTTGTGTGATTCATAACACTCAAAAACGCATTCAAAAGCTGCATGCGTTCTCAGGAGCTACTCACACCTGCTGCCATTCAGTGCAGCACATAAACCTCTTTTCCATCAGTACTGACTCAGATTGACTCTCCATGAATCAACTTGGATCAGCTGGTTTCCACTACAATCCGGTACTATTATTGTCATCATAGCAGCACGTCCGAACATGCCACAGCCTTATTAATATGCAACACAAACGCTACAAAAAAAAGGTGGAAATTGAAGCAAGAATATACCTGCTCCTCGGTCAGTGGCTGTTCGTCAGACTCGGGGAACACAGCATTGTTTTTTTCAAAAATGTTGTTTATAATTTTCATGAACGAGACACTCTCATGACTCCATCGAGTGTGCTACTGACCAGCCAATCCGTGGCATGACGACATCCCAATTTAGTACCTGCGCTTGGAACCCCGGGCAAGCAGGTGCTAAAAAAGTACCTGGTACTCAGTACTATGTAGGTACTAATGGAAAACACCAAGATAATGTCCACAATGAAGTAAGTTTTACATTGTCGTGGACTAACAGGGAACCAAGATCAACAACTTCAAACTCAAGTGAAATTTGCAGCTGCCCAGGAGAAGATAGTTAAGGTCAGACAGAGCAAAGCTTAAGCTATTTGACAAGCATAGTATGGTGGTATCATGCTGTAGTGCTGTTTTTGGTCAGTTGTACTGGTACATCCTATTGAACCCTATTGAAAATTTTTGGATAATACTTAAAAGCTGGGTCCATAGCAGGAAACCAACAATTTAAATGAACTCTCCCAATGCTGCTAAGAGGAGTGGTCACACATCCTGCCAAAATTATGCATGAAGATTGTTCATGGCTACCAAAAGAATCTAGTTTAGGTACAACTTGCTAAAGGAAATTTAAACAAGTATTAGGAAAGGTGCATATGTGTATGTACACTACATTATTTACTATATTACTATATTACCATGTGTATAAAATCAAGCACATAGGCTTTCACAAACTGACTGCTTCTATAAACACTGCCTGTTAGCGCCATTTATAGTTATTACATGTTTTATTTTGAAAAGCCTGAAAAGGATATGGTGCTTTTGTTGTGAAAGGTTTGTGACAAATAAAACAAGCGAATGGCGGAGCGACACGATGGTTTTACCGTCGTTGTTGCACAAACCGACGCGTAAAACAGCCTCTTGTCCATCCAGACTCTTATTTTAGATATAAGAGAAATAGAGAACTCCAATAAGAAACAAAGATAGCCATTACACTGCCCATATGGAAAAGAAATAGCATCTACATGAATGTTAAAATCACCCACAATAATTATTTTACCTGAGCTGAGAACTAAATCAGATAAAAAGTCTGAGAAATCAGAGAGAAACTCTGTGTAAGGCCCAGGTGGACGATAGATGATAACAAGTAAGACTGGTTTCTGAGTTTTACAGCTGGGGAGGATGAGGCTAAGCATCAGACTTTCAAATGAATTAAAAGTCTGTCTGGGTCTTTCGTTGATTTTTCCCATGCATACATGTGACCTCTGTATAACATGCATGTCTACGCAGGTCTGTAATAAGACTTCGGTGCCCATTGTGTGAACTTTAATCAGCAACAAAGCATTGACAGTATTTACTTTCTCTTGGTGTTTAAATCCAGAAATGCATATTTGTAAATGCCTCGGCCGTCTCCCCCTTCCTCGCTGTCTTCAGGTCACTGTGGGAGGACCATGTGCGTTGGTCCAGTGTTTGATTATCAGATCTCTCTGGGGATGTATGTGTGTTTGTGTGTGTGCCAGTATGACCACATGTAGCTTATAATGAGCCCCAGTGGGGGCTCTCCAGAGGGCCTGTCTATTGATCATTAGCCTGCTGTCCACACTCTAATTTCCAACAAGCAAGCAACGGTTGTAACAAGAGGTCAGATTGCCTGGTACTGGGTGTGTGTGAATTCATGTCTGCATGTGTGTCATGTTAGATTTCACTTGCTGTTCTGTTCAGAGTATGCCATCTGATGTGGAAAGTCTAGGTTTGATATTTGTGATGCGTGTGGTGAAGCAGCAGGCTGCCTCTACTTATTAGGATGCTTAAACTCAGAAAGTCAGAGGTTAGCAAAGTATGAGGACAGCACGCTGCTGTAGAGGACTAACACTGATGTTTAAAATAGTCACTGTCATCTACCGCATGTACAATGGTGCATGACCGCCTGACTAAAGCTATTTGAAACAAAAACAGCTGCTTTTGCTCCTATATTACTGCTGCATGTGACATATTCTAATCATTTACTCAAAGTTTGTTTATTTTGTAAATACCCCACAGTATTACACCAACCAGATGCCAAAAGCATGCGCAACTTCCTAATAGACAACCAAATATCAGTATAGAACTATGTATATGTACTGTTTTACTTCCATGGCCAAAGGTGTAATCGAGTACCTGTTTGCTTTTACAAACATTTTTGAAAGAGTTTTGACAGAATAGATTGCTCTCAGGAGGTCAGTGAATCCCAATGAATTTCAGTGAATTCACTCACCATTTCAGGGATGCTCTCCACTAAATATTCCACGGTTTGTGGTATTATAACAAAGTAAAAGTCACTGGGAATGACAGCAACTCAGCCACAAAGTCACATAAATTGATAGAGCGGTTACAAAATAAACCTGGGGCCTAGGGCATCCTGGTGCCACATGCACTTATGGACACCCTTATGTTCAAACATGGTGTTCGTTAAAGACAAACTGTGGTTTGCACAGAAGTCCAACAACAAAACACCACTCGGATTAAGATCTGAGAGGCATTCCTCCCAGTCACACCCCTCCAGATCTCACTGTGGTTGCCTACATGAGCCTTGAAGTCTCCCAGTAGGACAACAGAGTATTCAAGTAGAGCACCCTCCAGCACCCCGCCCAGGGACTCCAAGAAGGCTGGGTACTCTGAACCGTCATTCGGCTCACAAGCGCAAACGACATTCAGGACCCGCTCCTCAACCAGAAGGTGCAGGGAACAAACTCCCTCATCCACTGGGAGAAACCCCAACCTACAGGCAACAAGCCAAAGGGATACCACCCCAGCCCGCCACCTCTCACCAAGGGCAAATCTAGTCTGAGACAGAGTCCAGCCCCTTTGAGCACATTGGCATGGACCTCATCGAGCCATTTCACCAGAGTGCACGTGGCTATTGCTTTTATTAACTCTGGTGGATTATGCAATGTGATACCCAGAAGCAGTGCACACCATTTCTGTAAAGAGTGTGGCGCCATTTCAGGTCATCTCTCGAGTTGGCATCCGAAAGACATACTGATTGACCAGGGCACACCATCCATGGCACGCACACTGAAAGAACTGTATAAATTTGGGGATTAAATCTGTTTCGACCAGCACCTACCACCCTCAGACTAATGGGCTGGTGGAGTGGCTGAATAAGACTTTAAAGTCCATGATTCGTAAGTTCATTCATGAAGATGAACGCAATTGGGATTGCTGGTTAGACCCCTTAGCAGCGTCAGCAACTCCTGTATAACAGAGGGGTTAGACTCAGGCAATTTTTACTGGGAGACAAAGTGCTTGTGCCCTTCTTCTAACTCTAAATTACTCGCCAGGTGGCAAGAGCCCTTCGTGGTCATACGGTGTGTGGGGGACGTCGACTATGAGGTTGTACGGTCGGACAGGGGAGGGGCCACGCAGATATATCACCTCAACCTCCTGAAAGCATGGTGAGAGGCTGGAACCACTTCTCTGGTGAGCCTGTTTAAAGAGAGAAATGAGTTGGGGCCGGAGGTGCCAAATTCCACCATTCCCACCTCCCTCCATTGTGATGACCATCTCAGACAGGCCCAGAGAGCAGATGTTGCCGTGTTGCAACAGGACTGTCCTGGCCTCTCATCGAGCACCATTTTGAAACGCAGCCTGGCGTGACGGTGTGTTCACGGCCCCACAGGCTTCCCAAACATAACAGGCAAATTGTTCAAAGGGAATTGGCTGAAATACTAAAAATGGGAGTGATAGAAGAGTCACACAGCACCTGGTGTAGCCTCATAGTACTTGTAGTGAAGAAAGGTGGGTCTATACGGCCCATTTTTTCACGACACTGGATTTCACCAAGGGCTACTGGCAGATTCCAAAAAACGGCCTTCTCCACTCCATACAGTTTGTACCAGTTTGTTACACTTCCATTCAGCTTGTTTGGAGCCCCAGCCACTTTCCAGTGCTTCATGGACCGGGTGCTACGGCCGCACGCTGCATATGCTGTCGCCGACTTGGATCATGTGATCATCGATAGGGACACCAGGGCGGGTGGCCGCGGTCCTGGATTCCCTGAAGCAGGTGGGGCTCACGGCCAACCCAAAGAAGTGTGCACTTGGACAGAGGGAGGTACTTGGGGGATGGGCAGGTGCGTCCACAAGCGGACAAAATAGCAGTGATTGCATCCTGCCCATGCCCCAAGACCAAAAAGGAGCTGAGGTGGGTTTTGGGGCTGGTGGGTTACTGCCCACCTTACACTGTAAAAAAGATCCGTATATTTAACAGTGAAAGACAGTAAAAATACGACAGGAAAAACCTGTTAACTATAAAACAGTTTAAAACTGTTGATTTGATGTGAAATTGCCGTAAAAAAAGTAATGTGGAAAAACCGTAATATGTGCATTTTTTCTCTGAAAAAAATACATAAACCTACTGTAAATCACTCTTGCATAGTTTTTTTAACAGAAGATTCCAATAAAGTTTAGAACAGGCAAACACAATTGTTTTTACATTTATTTATTGAAAAAAATACAGGTTTTAATTGCTGAATGTAAGCATGGTTGTGCTGGTAATGGATACATGCTGTAATATGACTTTGATTTTTGCATTAATTTCACATAATAATAATAATGGATTAGATAGCGGTTTTCAAGAAGCCCACAGCACTTTATATTAAATCCATTCTTGATTCATAGCACATTTAATGCAGCATATTCTTTCTCAAATTGTAATATAACAGGTACATATGTCCCAAGATCTTTATACTAGAAATGTATTAGGGCAATTTTTGGATGTAGGTTTTGTAAAGAATATGGGATGTAGCTGTTAAATCTACATTCTGTTGAACTCAATAAACCATGAGTTTAAAAATGTAAAAGCTAACAACAACTTGAGAGACCTACAGCTAATGATAGACATACTATATTATTGAGTGAATTCATGTAATCCCCAAAGTGTTAAAACAATAATCTGTTGTCTGTTCTATTTATTCATAGTTAATTATCATATGAAGAAAAAAGATTTTAAAAGCACCTCCTCCCAAAACTAGGTGATTTCCCCTGACGTTTAGAGCACCGTTTCACATCAAGGCGCCTGATTTCAAACGGGCCAATCAGCGCACTGCATCAGGCTCCATCGCAGACAATGTCAGTACAGCTCCACACAACTTTTGCTTTGGACTACGGCAGCACGCTATCTTCATTTTCGTCGACTTGTTTCTCATTTTTTAAATTTAACGTCTGCCACAGCTCGTCTTCAGTCACTACGGTAAGAAAATAATCCAACTTGGTTTATTTATCGACAGCATTGTGTTGCAGGCAGTGAAGGCACAAATGCTAAATTTACGTTAGCTTTAGCTCATTTCTAGCATTGGCGCTAGCTACATCAAGCTGAAAAGAGCCTTGCAAAACCAGCAGTGCGCGTTTTGAGACGTGTTTTGGAGACGGGTGTATTAATGGAAACCGTCTAATTAGTATAGCTATATTTGAATGCTTTGTCTAAATGCGGCTTGGATTTTCCAGCCTTGTTTGACATCCGGCTGAAGCTTTAAGTTAGCTAGCCTCGCAGCTGTGTCATATTGACTATGTTTTTGCAGCATATGTGGAGAATCGGTTCAGTCCGTGAAAGCTTATGTTTTGCTGCATCGTAATCAACCCCGGTGTATTTTTAAATGTGTTGAAGTAAGTTGTAAGCAGGTTTTTTCTGGATATGCTGCTTTAAAGTCTCACTTCTACCGCCACCACACTGGTACCGCAACTGTTTCTCAGAATGCTACCTTAATGGGTTTGAATTGCACTGTCTCACTTTGTGAACGCCAATGTGAGGGAACTAAAGCTTTGATTGCTCACTTAAAGGAACACATAGAAGAGGGACGGCATGTAACTTGTCCAGTGAGAGGATGCCAAAGTGAGTTCTCTGTAAAATCTACATTTACCTCCCATATGTCTAGAAAACACAAACGTTTGGAAAATGTGATTTGTGGTTTAAACAAAGATACTCAGTCAGAGAGTCCATCTACAAGTGCCACCATACAGGAAGGTGCCAGTGTATCAGATACAGAAGACCCTGGTATGGATGGGTCTAATTTCAGTGACCTGTATTTCCAAGCTGGTCAAGAAGGCTCACCAGCGCCTCTTCTTCTTGAGGACTCTGAGGAAGAACCACCTGTCCTCAGACATCCTGGTGAACTTCTATCGCTGCACCATCGAGAGCATCCTGACCAACTGTATAACAGTCTGGTACGGGAACTGCTCTGCCTCGGACCGGAAGGCGTTGCAGAGGGTCGTGAAAACTGCCCAGCGCATCGCCGGAGCACCACTTCCTGGAAGCGGTGTCTGAAAAGGGCTGGGAAAATCATCAAAGACCCCAGTCACCCATCACATGGACTCTTCACCCTCCTGCCCTCTGGGAGGCGCCACAGGAGCCTCCGGACTAAGACCACCAGGTACCGGAACAGCTTCTTCCCCACAGCTGTCAGACTCCTGAACTCTGCCTCCTGACATCTGACCCACGTTAAACTCATGGACTGAACATACACACACACACAATGGACAACTGTACCCTCAAACACACAATAATAACATGGACTGAACCACCACTCACAACCACTAGCACTTTATATAGCCTCTGTAGAAACTATCTCTCACTTATCTTAACTGCACTACTGTATAGCTCTGTGTAAATAATCATTCTGTACATTCGATAATTTTTAACCCTACAACTGTTTACAACTTGCATAGTTCCCATTTCTGTATAGCTGTATATCTCAGATTCTGTAAAGTTATTTATTTCATATTCTGTATAGTTTTTCATATTTATATCCTGTTCATATCCTGTACATAACTTGTACTCACTACAGCCTGTACATACTTATAGTTATAGAATATTCACAACATACTTCATACCGTGTACATTATAACATACCATAATAGACCCATTTCTGTAATACACTCACATATCTATACTATTGCTGATATATATATTGTAATATATCTATATCACTAAAGCACTTCTGGATGGATGCAAACTGCATTTCGTTGCCCTGTACCTGTGCATGTGCAATGACAATAAAGTTGAATTCTATTCTATTCTATTCTATTCTAAATGTATGTATGTTTTACATTAAACTACAGGGACAGCATCTTCTGCCAGCATCTACCATTCAAACCATTGTTGAAGAAATACAAAATATACAAGCTGTTCAAAATTGGAACTTCTTGAGACTTTTACCTCTCATAATTGGAGACAGAGTGCAGAACTCTCAAGATGATGTGTGGCAGTTAACGTTGCAGCTTAAGGACATTGTTGACCTAATTTGTGCTCAGCAAATTTCCAAGGCTCAGGTTACTTATCTGGATGCTCTCATCCAAGAGTATTTGGAAACCAGAAAGGTGCTGTTTCCTAATATCAACTTAAGACCTAAACACCATTACTTACGACATTATCCAGGGCTGATCCTAAAATTTGGCCCTCTCATCAGGCTGTGGACAATGCACTTTGAGAGCAAACACAGCTACTTCAAAAGATGTGCAAGGCATCTGAAAAATTTCAAAACTCTGTGCTTGACTCTTTCAGAGAGACATCAGATGTTTCAGGCCTTCCTTTCTGCTGGGTCAGTGAGTCCTCCAGCATTGCAAATAAAAGACTACTCACCATTTTACTCAGAGCTTTACAGTGAGCAAGTTAAAGACGCACTCCTACATTTTGGCTTTACTGAAAGCAATACAAAGATTCCAGTTGCTGTTCAGTATAATGGCTTTACTTACAGGGAGGTTCAGTTTATTGCCTCTAAGTTTGATCAGTCAATGGAGTTTGGTGAACTTCTCCTCATTCTTATTAAAGATGAGTCTGCTCTTCATTTTCTCATGAGAGTTTATCATGCAGAATTTCTGTCTTGCTACCACATGTACTCTGTAAAAAATGACACTGGGAGATTAGAGTGCAGACTCATCAGTGAACTGATTGACTTGTGGCCGTTATCATCTTACGTGAACGGACACCAGATTGTTTCACTGAAGCACAGGGTCTTGTCAGACTGAATGCCTTGATGTCATTGGGCCAGAGCCAAACTGTTTGTATGTGTGTCTTAACAGATATGGCTGAATCGCAGGTGCTTACCTTAGAGAACATAGGGGATGCAATTGCAGGAGTGCTTCTGGACCTTCCTGATCAACTTCTCAAGTCAGTAGTGTTAGGATGCCTGGGTCGTTGACCCAGGGTTTTTGAGGTTATTATAATATTTATACTTTCTAGTTTTTGGTTTCTTTGAGTTCTGTCTTATGGTTTATGTCTCTGTCTTCTCTAGTTGCTCTGTCTCCCCTGTCAGCTGTATCCCCTTGTCTAGTTCGCGTCTCTGTGTATCCTTAGTTGCTATATCCCCGTGTCCAGTCATCTGTGTCTGACCTGGTCCCACGTCTCTGTTCCCTCTGTTAAGTGCGTGCGAGTTTGTTGTCAGTCTGTGTTATGTGTTTCCTGTTTTACTTTGAAGGTCTCTGTCTTATCTCAGTGTGTTCAGTTTACGCTTCCTTTGTCTCGTCAGTTCTGATTTGCCCCAGCTGTGTTTCCCTCCTGTTACTTCATTCCTGATTGCTCCTCTGTGTATTTAAGCCCTGTGTTTTCTGTGTCTGTGTCGATCTCGTTTTCCATAGCTGTGTGTTCTGTCATTCCTCCAGTTTAAGTTTGTTTTGAGTTTTTCAGTTATGTTATATTTTTGAGTACCAAATTAAAGCCTTTTTGAGTTCACGTCTGTCTCCGGAGTCTGCACCTTGGGTCCTATTCCTGCCTGCACACAGCCACACCTAACAAGTAGAAGATACTTTGAAAACACTTGGTGCAGAAACCACAGATGATTTAAAGTACATTACAGAAAATGACCTGCTGCCAGTGCTCAAGCCCATACAAGCCAGAAGACTAGTGGCTGCCTGGACCCAAAATGGTAAGTGTAAAACATTGTCACCACACCAAATGCACAGAGGGCTGTTGAAGTTGGAAATAGTTAGAATATGAGTGTTCCTGAGTCTGATGATGTGACCATCATTATTTAACCATGCTTTCTGTGTAAATAAAACTTGGATGCTTTGTGGGGAAGTTTAAAACATTTTGAGTTTCGAAATGCAGTCTATCAGACAAATTGCATTATTAAGTTTTGACCACGCTGTGTAACCTTAATATCTCAAAATGTATCTATGCAGTGCAGAATTTAACATAACAGAAAACATGATTTAATGCTTTCATATCTCCTTTTTATGTACTTTTAAAGTCTCTGGCACTTCGACACCAATCGCTGTACATTCCTCTCCAGTGGATGTCCTTCTTTCTCCACCCTCAATTTCTTCTTCACCAATATCATCCACCACTACTTCATCACCTTCAGGAATCTGTACGCCATTACTACCAAACTGGGTAGAGAGATTTGAGATACGATGGCAGAGGCTCCCTGAGGAGTTGGTACAGAACTTGGAAAGACAGAAAAGACCAAGCGCAAGACAAAGACGAGAAATTGTAAGGATTGTGGTCTCTGAAATGATGAAGATTTGTAAGAATCCAACCAAACACAATACTACAGAGATAGCAAAAAGGATGGTGGCCAAGTATTCCAAGTCTCTTCAAGATGTGATTGATGGTGATGTTATTGGACCTGGATATCATTCCCTGGTAAAGCAACTTCAGGCAAGAGTTGAAAATGTCAAGCGACCTGACACACCAAAGCTAAAAAAAAAAGCAAAGCAATATCAGATGACAACAACGACACAGACAAAATACCAGCTGAACAAAAAGGGTTCAAGACACATATGGCTGTATGAGCTGGGACCCAAAGCATTTGCCACTCTCTGAGACTGTGGAGAGTCAGCTTGAAAAAAAAAGAAGAAAGAAATGAAGAAGCTGTTTAAAAAGAATAACTACAATACAGATGTTGTGAAAGAACTAGTCAAGTGCACGTATTACACACAGCATAAAGACATCAACAAAGGGGCAAGCATCCAGAAACTATGCCAGGAATGGCCCTTTCTCTTCAATGAAGTTGGTATGACGGCACAGTTCCAAGAACTGACTGGTGTGAATCTGATGGAGACCTTCCTTGCCAATGTAGACAAAAAGGGTGCACGTCTGTTAAAGTTCCTCAGATATGTTGATGCACAAAAGCACAAGCAAGTCCTGAATGCTGGGGTCCGTTCTTCGTACCTCGCTAAGTAGGTTAGCTGGATTTGATTGTTGACGATTTCGCGTGATCTTGGATCGTTCGGTTCTCCCGAAGCTCATCCGGGACTTGCTGTCATAGCAACAGACCGTAAGCGTAAACCTGCTGGGAGCAGGTTTACTTTATGTAAACAGGATTAGATCGCGGCCACGCAGGTATGTCCGCTTCATTTATACGAAAGCAACAGCGATATTTTACCACTGTTTTACCATAAATAAATATTATCAATGTAACTAAAGATAATGCAGTATTTGATTCTTTTATTGATTTCATACAGATACATACAGGTCATTTCCTAAAAAAAGGGAAATGTACTATTAATCATTCTATTTCATGTATTTGATTATTTCAGATGTAATTCATATTTTAGAGTAGTAATAGTAAATTACTTCGTGTAATCAAGATGAGAGACCACGGCTATAAAAGCGAAGGTGGATTTGGGAAGCTGTCGCAGCCATGTCCTGTCCGTATACGCGAGCCAGCCCATTGCGGAAGGTGCAAGATTGATAAGGAGAGTCCTCAGAATTCAGCGTATATTGCGGGATAGACAGGATCCTTTAGCTCAGCGCGACAGTGTGCTCATTGAGAGATATCGATTTTCCCGTGAGGGTATTATTTACTTAACCAACTTGTTGACGAGGGGGTGCAGGACCACCACCTGTCTTTTTTTGCTCTGCCCTTTTCTTGGTTGCTGTTATGAACAAACAAACAGATTATTTCAGGGTCTCTTTCCAAGAGACAAAAGCAATATAAGTGATAAATATTACCATTCTGTAGAATATTCTTATATTTCACTTTTACTTGTTCCCATGTTCTAGTGGGTCCTGTTGTGGCTCTAATGTGAAAGGGATATAATAATATAATATAATAAATTACCCTACCGCCTACTGGTGTTGGCCAGAGGGGCCGATGGCGCGATATGGCAGCCTGGCTTCTGTCAGTCTGCCCCAGGGCAGCTGTGGCTACAACTGTAGCTGCCTCCACCAGTGTGTGAATGTGAGAGTGAATGAATAGTGGCATTGTAAAGCGCTTTGGGTGCCTTGAAAAGCGCTATATAATCCACTCCATTATTATTGTTATTATTAAATTACTTACGAGTTTAATTTGTCAGCAACTTTCTGCCAGCCCTCTCTCCTTGCTTTTGCAGCCTTTGCAGTGTTCCCTTGCGTTTTAATTAAACTCTGAAACTCCTGAAATCCCTCACATCAAGAGTTCTTGCTCTGCTGCCGAAAAATACTGAGCGCGCTCCTTCGACATTTTCGCCGACCAATCAAAGGGTTGCCGATCAATGTTTCTACTATCGATGCGTAGCCCCTGTTAAGCCACCCAGTGATCTCACATTACTTCATCCAGCTATACTAATCGTCAACAACAGGTGTGTTCGGAGAACCGGAATAGCGAGCTCAAAGTTGGCGCGATGATTTGATCTTGGATGTGTCATTTGATCTTGGATGTAGTAAGCGAGGTACGAAGAACGGGCCCCTGTTCTCTAACTTCTGACTGAAAGAGGTCAGTCCAGTGGTTGCTTGCAAGAAGTCATTGAGATGATGCTTCTTTTACTGGCTCATTTTGACGAGAAGGAAGAGCTTCTGTTCCACTGCGTTGCGATGACAAGCCTTGCAGAAGATGTTCAGATGGAGAAAGTGCCACCAACACTCTTCATCATTGTTTGCGGTAAGCCGAAAGAGCAAAATTCAACAGGTTTTTTGTTGTTGTAACTGCCACGTTCTTGTACTCTTGGCTTGTTTAGTTTCATGTTCTGTTGCTTCCACACTAATACACTGGCTAACACAACCATATAAGTTCAGTTAGTAACATAACTCATCATATGATGCATGTAACAAGTATCTCTGTATTTGTATATATTACTGACATTAAAGCTCTTGCTATTAAAGTTTTTAATTTGTTGTTGTTTTAATTCTCAGGTTCCTCCTGCTTCGCTGCTGAGACATTCATGTTGAGCATTGACAAGAAGATTGTCAACAACCACATCACAACCTTCACCTCTGCTATCTGTCTAATGTTTGGCAGTTACTACTTCTTTAACATACACTACCGTGTGGAACTACAATCAACACTGGAGTTCCTTCGACGGTAAAATTTCTTTTATCATGGATTTATTTTTGTGCTTATCAAACTTGGCCATTTGATATCCCACCTCAGGTTGTTAATTTCCTCAATCTCTCTTCCCTTTTTTTCATAAAGGTGTTTCTTTTCCATAAATCCTGGGAGAGGCACTAAGGTTGAATCCAAGAAGAAAAAAGTGTTCTCAGTCAATCCCAGAGTTCTCACTCCCATCTCAGACTCATCTCATCTCATTGCTGACCATGAGTGGATCTAGTCCTACCCCTCTTGTTTGAGACAAAGTGATGAAGGTATACTATGTTACATACACTACAGATGTTCTGTTTTTGACACAATTGTTACATTTCTGATTGTGAGTGGGAAGTTTTTAACAATGCAAAGTTTTACTAGACACAATTCGTAAAAGTACATGTTCTACTTTTGATTCACTGTTTTATATCTGAAAAATGTATCTGGTAAAAATGTGGTAAACCTGCTATTTTGTTTCTTGGATTTTAATTTTGTATTCCATATTTTACACTACTGGATATTTGTATTCCAATAGTGTAAAAGTATGCTGCATGTACATTGCTGGCATTTTGTAGTTATCCAAAAATTTGCAGTTGAAGTTCTCAAAACAAGTGTAAAGTTTTTGTTTGTTACCTGATGCAGTTTGAAGATGTACATTTTCAGCTTTACTGCTCAGTTCTGTGTGCAAAATATGTGGGTGTAAACTTGTTCCTGTAATTTCTTCAATTCAGATTTTCTTTCAATTATAGAAATTTTTTTTCATTCTTTATATTTGTATTTGGATAATTTGAAAAGTCAAGATTCTATGTGTGCTGACATTTATCTACTGCGAACAGCACCAAAAACACTTAAAGGTGTCTGAATTGTCTGCTAAAGGTAATGTGAAATATAATGTGTGCTCAACGTACAGCACTGATTTTGCACAGTTTGAACAGAACTTGTAAGAATTCTGTGATTCCTTACTGTTACTGCCAAGTCTAAAGAAGGTTCTGTATCATCTGATAACAGCAATTGAACTGCTAGCTATCTGAATATTTTACTTATACTCACAAAAGGTACCGGACTCCGCAATACAACTACCGGGGTTCTCCGTGCATCGCGCGGACAGGTCACAGGATCTTACTGGGAAAAGCAGAGGCGGTGGTGT
>NW_024583213.1:137121-139132 GCF_018398535.1 Haplochromis burtoni | reverse complement strand
TGATATTAAAGTGATGCATTTTAAATTTCTTTACAAAGCTTGGAAGAGCTCAATGAGGTCCTCTTGTGTGCCCTCCACAGATTTCTTGACTGTCACCTTGACAGTTGCCTCCATCTCTCACGCTCACTCTGCAGGTTTCTCTCCCTTCTTTCAGGATCAGCTTTAAGGTGTTCCCGATACTTCCTTTGCCTTTCTGCTGCTGTTGTTGGTGCCATCTTTAACATGGAACATAAATCACATTCAGCATGCATGCAGTATAAGAATGGTGATTGAATATAATAATAATTGATTTAAATAATTGGATAACTTAACAACCAAAGTATTAAACTCTCAACCCCATAACAATCTCACAATCAAAAACATAACAGGGTTGAGATTTTTGCACAAACTGGCCGCTGCTCAATGTAGTGAATACCAGACAGAGAGCACATGGCATGCATGAAATTCAAAATCACCATATATTCAGGAACTAACAAAAAACTTTTCATAAGTAATAGTTTTCTATCTTTTTTTCATGTTACGGTGTTGAGTCATTGAGGTTGACGACCACAATATCACAAGATAAATGACTAAAATAAAGGAAAAGAATGGAGCAACTTGCCTGTCTCTGGTCCTGTTGTCCAAAAGACTTCAGTGATGTCACTTCCTGATGTATATGAAATTCTGGATCACACCATTGTATTTATGGGGGTGGGATCATTCATGTAACGGGGTTGAAGGGTTAGTCAGGTACAGGAATAATTGTGATTTTAATGAATAATTAACAATTAAATTTGAAAAAAAGAAATATTAACAGCAAAAGAGCACAAATAGATGTTTAGGTTGATACCAAAATTTATTGACTTTTTAAATAGTTTTATTTGGTATTTTCAAAGTAAACTTTCATCAAGGCCATGAGGGACATGACAAAATAGGTGGTGTCAAATGAAAAAACTGTAAAGCAGCAGTATGCCTTCTGCCGTGAGCTGAAGAACAACATGTCAGGGGAGGAGGCTTTGATACATGTTGACTTCTCAGAAAACTACAGCTGTAAATACAGTTCGCAAGTTCAGGCGGTCCACTCTGGGGCTTCACATCAGCAGGCTGCCCTTCATACTGGTGTGTTGTCTGTTGGTGGACTCTCAGAGCCTGTGTGCTTTAGCAATTTCACTTTGCCTGTTCTTCAGACATAAAAGATGTTGAAGGTGCATCTTCATGTCGTGTTCATGCTCCTAGGATACATGCTCAGTAACATCCGACTGATGTGTGTTTTGAACATCACTACTTTTGCCCTGTTACAGTATTAAGAGAACTATTTAAATGCTTTCTACAACCTGCAAAAAGTTAAGGAAACATTTATTTTGCGCACAAATGACAATACGTCTTTTTGCCTGGGTTTAACCCATAAAAAAAAGGAAGATGCTGGATGCACTCGGTGTATTCTGAGCTACAAGGAGCTACAAATCTGTCCATTTTTCAACTATTTGTCTTTCAGCTGAGTTTTAAGAATGCAGTTCTTTAGCGTTAGGCTCCGTAAACAGAAATGCAGAGAGCAAGGATTCTTTGGCCATAAATAACTCATACAGTGTTTAACTGCACAAAGTGCACCCTTCAATTACCTTAGTTAAAGGTCAGTAATACTCCGTATTGACTTAGCTTCTGTTCATGAACTTTTCTCTCAGTTCTTTCACTCTTGCACTTTCTTTAGTGGTGTCGACATCAATGCTATAAACTGTTGTCTATAGAAATGTGTTGATGTTTGTGGGAGCATCATCATGCTGAAAACAAAGTGAAGTTTAAACAGTTCATTAGTGGCTGCCAGTAATGTGGTTCCCTGGGAGGGAGCTTATCATCTTGTAGTATGTGTTGATGGCTGGATGGGTCGACTGTTTGTGTGGAAGAACGGGCCAAATTTACAGTTGGAAGTGTCTGGAAGCTGTTATCACCACCAAAGCCTTTTGTACGAAGTACGTGTGTGATTGCTGATGCTTTTTCCACCTGTGGACGAACTCTCCTGTCCCCCAAGTGGTAC
>NW_024583213.1:120728-131253 GCF_018398535.1 Haplochromis burtoni | reverse complement strand
AGTCAGCGAGCACAAGCGCTGTACTAAAACTTTCAAGGATGTGGAGATTTCTACTGGAGTCTGTAAATGGAAGGGACAAGTATGCAAATCCCAAAAAACTAGATGAAGCCTGGGTCATCCATCAAGTATAATCCTGACCACCCTCTTCACCACTTACTGGACAGGCAGCAGGGCAGCTTCTAAAAGACTGATTCACTGCTGTAATAAGCACACATATAGGAAATCTTTCATTCACCCTTTTATAATACAATACATCTGTCTGGCAAAGAATCACCTGTCAGATAACAATATTATTCTCTGTATTACTATTCATCATTTCAACGTCTTGAATAAAATATTTTTCCAAATATCATGTAAATAAAGTGGTTCACATTTCACTTCAGAGCTAGATGTTATTTATTTGCATTATTTAAGTTTTTTTGTCTTCTGATGCCAAAACTTTTGTGATGTTGTGTTGTTTAAACAACAGAATAAGTTGTTTTGTGCTTTTGTATAGCAAACGATTAAGATCAGGATTAAAACAGTGTTACAGAAAAATGATAGAGGATATATTTGTATCAGCTACTAAATGAACATTTTTTAATATATTTTTATTTATATATCTATTAATATGTTTAATAGATGCTCTTCCAAGGGACCTTTACAGTATATGCAGTATATGCATTGTCCACCTTTGTCAGTTAATGGTCATAACTTATATTTTCTGTAATCATACCGCAGAGAATATGATGCATTTTTCTTGCTATCTTGCATTATTCAGCAAATTACTCTCGTGGTTTATTAATTTTCTACTTGTTTGAAGAAGAGATTGTTGAAAGAAATCAGTTAAATCAGATACATTTATGCTTGTTATACATTGTGATACCTGAGGAGAAAACACAAATGGTTATTCTGTTTCCTCTGCCTGCTTCGACCCAATCCTATGTTCAATGTTAGGTCTGCGCTTCGCGGGCCCCGCTGGTTTAGAGCTCGATCCATTTTAACTTGCACGGGGAGCAGATCGGATCAGGGTCTTGGAGCTGCGAGCTCCTCACCTGATCCCAGACAACTCCAAACTCCGGCCCCCTCTCGCAGCTCTTTTATCAGTGGTCACACAAAACCTCATTAATCATGCGACAGACAAAACACTCACATGTGAACATGTGTCATGTGTGTGTGTCTATGAGCATGTGATGAGATCAGTGATATGTTTGTGTATCTGTGTAGAAAACAGAGGTGAGCATTCATGCTAAAGATCTAATCATCTTGCACAATGACGATCATCTTGATCCACAATTCTCTAACATTCATAGTTCTTTTTGCTCTGTTGTTGAACCAACTTTTTCTGAAGTCCACCATGGAAGAGATGCAGCCCATCTCCTATTTATTCCCCTCTGCCTCTCAAGGACAGAGCAGTCAGTAACTGATACTATGCAGCAACCTGATCTATATTCTGGACAGGGAGTGTACTATATAAAGAAAGTGATGGTTCTAAGTCTACCTGCCCCACTTACTCCAAAACTTCCTAAAGCCTTCTTCTACGAGTAAGCGTCTGATAAGCCTGGCTGTTGGGAAAGGTGAGGAAGTCTGTGCACAAACAATGCCATCACCTCTAAATATACACTCAGAGATTCAGAGGGTGTTTTCACTCCTCTTGTCCTTTATCTAGAAAACTTGTTTCATATATGTAAAACTATATTTAACATGGCCTTTGTTTGATTTCTGTTAAATGACTGAACTCTACATCGCGTCGAGTGACAGTATGTTCCTTCATTTACATTCGGTAGCGTGGTGTCAAATAAAACTTTTATCCCCTCATACACATTAATATAGATCAGTACTAATACAGAGCCAGTACTGCAGATAATACATTTGCAGCAAGGCAATTTTATTTGTACACAAAATGTATTGTGAAATTATGTTGTGAGCACCTAAACATGTCTTGTATGTCTGTACAGTAGAGTAGCTTTTTTTCTTTACCGTCAAACATCAAATCGGTTTAAACTTTTTTGTTTTGGATTAATAAATATTGACACATTTTTTGCATTTCTGAAATTGTTATGCATTTAAAAAAATAATAAAAGTCAAAAGCATACATACACTAAGCTTAGTGTTCTTTTAAACAACAAGAAAACGCCAGAGGATTCCAGTCTGAGCGTAAGAAGCTTCTGATAGGTTAAGTGATTCATTGATAGGTTAATTAAATCAATTTGGGTTAACTGGTGGTATGCATATGAAGGCCCACCCCATACACATCATGGGATCAACCAAGACATCAGGAAAAGACTTTTGGACCTCCACAAGTGTGGCTCATCCTTTGCAATTTCAATAAGCCTGGAGGTCCCATGTTCCATCCATCCATCCATCCATCCATCTTCATTCGCTTTGTCCGAGGCCGGGTCGCGGGGGCAGCAGCCTAAGCAAAGAGGACCAGACCTCCCTCTCCCCAGCCACCTCCTCCAGCTTATCCGGGGGAACACCAAGGCGTTCCCAGGCCAGCCGAGAGATATAATCTCTCCAGCGTGTCCTGGGTCTGCCCGACCCAGATGCCCGAACCACCTCAGCTGGCTCCTTTCGATGTGGAGCAGCAGCTGCTCTACTCTGAGCCCCTCCCGGATGGCCGAACTTCTCACCCTATCTCTAAGGGAGAGGCCAGCCACCCTTCGGAGGAAGCTAATTTCTGCCGCTTGTATCCGCGATCTCGTTCTTTCGGTCACTACCCACAGCTCGTGGCCATAGGTGAGGGTAGGGACGTAGATCGACCGGTAAATTGAGAGCTTCGCTTTTACACTCAGCTCCCTCTTCACCACGACGGACCGGTGCAGCGTCTGCATCACTGCAGCCGCAGCCCCAATCCGTCTGTCGATCTCCGGCTCCCTTCTCCCATCACTCGCGAACAAGACCCCGAGATACTTGAACTCCTCCACTTGGGGCAGGAACTCATCCCCGACCCGGAGTGAGCACTCCACCCTTTCCCGGCTGAGAGCCATGGCCTCAGATTTGGAGGTGCTGATCCTCATTCCCGCTGCTTCACACTCAGCTGCGAACCGTTCCAGTGCGAGCTGGAGGCCCTCACCCGATGAAGCCAACAGAACCACATCATCCGCAAAAAACAGAGATGAGATTCTGAGGCCACCAAAGCGAAAGCCCTCCACCACTTGGCTGCGCCTAGAAATCCTGTCCATAAAAATTATGAACAACCGTTGCAAGAGCTTGGTTCGCATTGCCGGCAATAAGTCGGACTCGTTCCCGGTGGGTGATGGGCTCCGCCAGGGCTGCCCTTTGTCTCTGGTTCTGTTCATAATTTTTATGGACAGGATTTCTAGGCGCATCCCATGTTCATCCGTTCAAACAATAATACGCAAGTATAAAAAAACATGGCTATGTACAACCATCATATCGCTGGGGAAGGAGACAGATTCTGAGAGCGAAATGTGTGAATCGACTCCAGGACAACAGCAAAAGACCTTGAAGATACTGGCTGAAGACAGTGCTTGCCCACAGTAAAACGAGTCCTGTACCTCAAGGAGCCCAAAGGTTACTCTGGGAGGAGAAAGCTATTACTTTAAAACCATCATAAAAAAAAGCCAGAGTACAGTTTGCAACTGCATATGGAGTTGCAAAATCTTAATTTCTGCAGATATATCCTGTGGTCTGACAAAACAAAAATTGAACTCTTCGGCCATAACGATAAACGGTATATTTGGTGGAAGAAGCTGTGAAGCCTCAGAACACCATCCCAGCTGTGAAGTATGCGGGTGGCAGCATCATGTTGTGGGGCAGTTTTGCAGGACTGGCACTTCACAAAATAGATGGTATCATGTGAAAAGAAAATTATGTGAACATATTGAAGCAACATCTGAAGGTTTAGGTTAAATTGGGTCTTCCAAATGGACAATGATCCCAAGCATACCTCCAAATTAGTTACAAAGTGGCTTAAGGCAACAAAGTCAGGGTATTGGAGTGGCCATCACAAAGCCCTGATCTCAATCTCATAGAAAATTATTGGTGACACTGAAAAGATGAGTGCAAGCAAGAAAGCCAACAAACCTGACCCAGTTATATCAGTTCTGTCAAGAGGACAGAGGACGAGCCCACCGCTACACCACCTTCGGCTCTAGCAGCACTTAACTCCCTTGCTTTCACTTCCAGGAGGAAGCACAGTTCACATTACCGAGCTGAGCTGTCTCAGCTTCCTGCATCCGCTGGGAGCTCAGCCAAGCCGCTGTTCCAGCCTCTGTAGGTTGGGGGCTGAGATGAGTCTGTCTAGCTTCCTTTGGACTCCATGCTGCAGTCATCGGCTTCTGGCACCAAGCCAGTGGGTCCCTCTCCGCCTGAACCTGAGAGACACCCACCACCTGAGCCTTCTGCGAGCCCTGCGCAACCCCTGCTAGTTTCGCTTCAGTCAGAGGTCGTCGCGCCATCTGGACCTGCTCAGCTCAATTTAGAAGTCTGCTGCCCACCGAGTGGACTTGCTCAGCCCGAGACAGAGGTCTGTGCGCCTGTCACGCCACATCCTGCAAGTCCTGTGCCTGCCATGCCATTACCGGTCACCTGCCTTGCCATACTGTCGCCAGCCATCTACCAAGCCACACCAACATGGTTTGGTAGATGGTAGATTGCTTAACAAGTATAGTCAAAGGAGCTTGCAAAGAAAAGCGTCTGGACTCCAGTTTTGAGATCCCTCCCCAGACGCCTTAACGCCCACTCACATCCTGGGCCAGCTGACCTCAGGAAATCACATGATAAGGTGGGGCCAGGATTCACAATGAGAATGGGACCCACACCCGCTTTCACACCTTGGCTCATGTGATTAGGTAGAGGATCATCAGGGGGTCCTTTTGTCCCTCTGTGGGGGGAAACTCCCACCAGGCTTATATCTGGGACTCTCCACCATTTGACCTTAGAACTGAAGGAGCTTCTCGGATGAGAGGTGAAACGTCTTCAAGCAACTTAAAGAAGTCCAGACGCTTTTCTTTGCAAGCTCCTTTGACTACGATGACCTGGATGACTGAGAACCTTCACAGACATTTACAAGTATAGAAAAGCTCCCTTAAGAGCTTTTGCATTGCAGCCCATAAAAACGTGCCTAGATCATTAACCATTTTTATGAATGACTTTTTTTTAGTATTTATTACCTTATCCATTTTGGCCAAACAAGAAAAACATGAGAGAAAAGGTTGACAAAAAACTTCTATCCAACCTAAACAGAATTTTTTTTTTTGGTAAAAGTTTATTAGAAATTACACACAGTAAGCAAAAAAAAAAAAAAAAGTCTGTCTAGATTTACACGACCTCATCTCATCCTGTGACATCTATTTAAAACATTTAGGGCTCTGACTGAATTCACACCTGATTTCAAAGCACTTAATTTCAACATGTTTTCTGTTAGCTCCTCAGCAGGTCTCAAGCTGACTGTGCCTATACTGATATGCTAGAAATTTAGTGAGAGAATGGCCTTTAATTTCTGCCCTGTGTTAGAATTATACTGCCTGTTCATCCAAACTGCTCAAAGTGATTGCCCCTAATGAGGAACGGTTGAGAGGCAATGTAACCAAGGAGTGATGATCACATTGTTCCCCTGCAACATCCAATTTGGACTGGATTCATCTTAATGCAGGAGCCTTTGTAGCTTTGGATCTGTTGTCTAACTGCAATATAGCAGCAGCTTGTGACAAAGTCCGAAACAACACTTATTGATTGAACTTAAGTCAGGTACATGTTTGTAAGAAGAAATGCTGCTTGTTTTCTAGTACTTTTCTACGTTATTAAGCCTTTCACAGAAGAATGCAGGACAGAGCAATTCCAAGAGAAAAGATGTTATCTGTGACTGTCTCCAGAGGGACTGACTGACTAATCTGTCCAGTCGTGTGTTGATAGCCTGACCTCAGCTGGGCCACAATGGGCCAAGGTTGTTGTGCTCTGAAGTGAGTGCTCTGTTCGGTAGGAAAACGATGACAGAGAAATGAGCATCTTTTATCTTGTGAAGGTGAAGCAGTGATGACAGGAACCAGAACCCGACCCTGACAATGATTAATACCTTCATTGAAGAAAGGTTAAAGGACGCACTTGTGTGCGTTAATATGTGCAAATGTGTGATTGTTGTGAGTTGCCTGACTTTTGAAATAAGATTTTTTGTTTCACTTTGTGTTCATGAAGTTTGCATGAAGTGCATTTTTCTTTTCTATGTTCAGCTGAGGCTAGTCTCCATGTTACCTTTATATTTTCTGTTTCGTAGAAAAAGCTCATTTGTTTAACTAAAGAACTCTGCAGAGAAATATACATATGTATTAGGGCTGTCGATGTTAAAGCAAAAATGCATACAATTATAATAATGTGTTACTATGTTTCAATGCAAATTATCTGAAAGGTCTGACCTTGACTCCTGGCTGCAATCACAGTTGGCTGGATGATTACCTGTGTGTGTGTGTGTGTGTGTGTAGGATATGTCAAATACAGGAAACATGACTAAGGACATCACTCAGTACGCTGAACGGCAAATTTCACTCTAAAAAGCCACTAGTTGGTTTTATACAACATGTTGGACACGACTTTGCATAAAACAAGAGTTGCTGTATTTGTTTGGTCCCTCAAACCAGTAACATCTGCAGGTGAAGCACCTTTTTGCTGATATTTCCAGAGATGCTAGCATTGAGCCAGCATCAACAAGCCATGCTGATCACATGACTCTGACAGAGTGGAGCAGCACTAAGGTTTTTCAACAAAATGAAAACAGCAAAGCTCTCCAATGCATCACAAAATTGATTATCAAGGAAAGAAGAACAATCAACACCACTGAGCACCAGGTACTTCAAAGACATCATTATAATCGACACAAATCAAAGCTCAAACTAGCTTCAATAAGAACTACTGTTATAAGAATACATGAAAAAATGCAGCAGGTGAGAGGAGATACTATTATTGCATTTACTGTAGAGCATTAGACATAAGTAAGTAACCACATTTACCTCAGTGTAACAACACACGTAACCGATAACAAATGGCAGCTCCACTCATTTAAAAAAAAGAAGAATGCTATTTTGTACACACATCGACTCCAGCAGTGGTCGACAAACACAGATGTCTATGGCAAGCCTGTACTGGACAAAAGTACTTCACTGCAAAGGCAAAGCTGTGTGTGTGAAAGTCCTAATGCACACTGACTATGAGACTGTGTCGAACTGTGGAAACTGATGGAATCCCTGTTTTTGATCAGTCTTGTCTTGCATTTAGGGTCAGGTTGCATGATAGAGTTTTAAAAGTTGCTTATTACAAACACGTTGGCCTTATTTCAGGTGGGCATTTGACTTTGGCTGTCTGTTGTTTTCATGGTTGTGTCTGTGTCCTGAATAAAGGATGGAGTTTGTCAGCCAAACAACTTGTTTTTTGGTTGTTTGTCTATTGTGGAAAAACCTGTAGTCTTTGAAGTGGGAGTGACAGACAAGCCAGAAAAGATGCCACTGACTATACTTGCTATAGATCAGTTACAATCTGCACATAACAGAGCCTTAGGAAGCAAATGAGGACTCAGTGATATGTCATCTTAACAGATAAGGTGTCTCTTTCTAATCACTTTCTCCAACATGGGTAATGTTGTACCAGTGGAGTGGAGTGCAGTGTGAAGAAGCTTGTAATAGCTTCTTGTTAAAGGAAAGCCTTGATGATCAAAATGGGATGTCAGCTTCTACCACATCTGATTTATTAAAACAGGCAAACTGAACAGGTGCAGGCTCAATAATTAAGTGATAATAATAAAATAACTGCAGATCGGGATCTATGAGAAATGACCTGGTTGAAAGATTGTACTAATTTTAACCTGCTTTTTTCCAATTACACCACCCTCCTTTTACCTTTATTGTTTGTTTCTAATGACTTCAGATTGTCCACCGATGAAAAAAAATAAAGATCACACAGATCATGGGTGTAACAGCTTATTATGACCCATTTTGAAGTTATTTATTAATGCTAACCATTAACCTTTACAGTAAATACAGTTTTCTATGTAAACCTAATTTCCACTACACCTTGGACCTAGTATTGTATGTAGCTCATTCACTCAGTAGGCTGATGGTATACTGGTCAAAATGAAAAGCTATCCCTGTCCTCAGTGACCTGTCTGACTGGACTTACTGAATGAATTACTGGTCTATATGAACTGGAAGTTAAATCAGACACACCACAGTCTGTGCCTAACTGAACAAGCACATATAAGCACATCGACCAGCTCTGACACCATTGCCCTGTTCTTATGCACATGCAGCTTTCTCGTTTTATAATACATTTAATACTTACCAGAATGAATGGCACAAAACAGTAAAATATAATTCAGAAAGTAGTATGGAAGTCTGCCATGTACATATCATTAGATAAAACATGTTAAAACTAGACATCTAGTATTCACCTGGAGGGGTTTGTTAAAAATGCACGACAGCAGTGATGAATGTTGTGCATTTTCTCAAAGCTGTCCCGGGTTCAGGGTGATTTTGGAAGTTCTACCTGTGTCTGCGTGGGTTCTCTCTGGAGTACTCCGACTTCCTCCCACAGTCCAAAGACATGCAGTCAGTGCGGCTAGGTTAGTTGGTGATTCTAAATTGACATTGGTGCGAATAGTCAGCTGTCTCTGTGTTAGCACAGGGATAGGCTCCACCTGCATCCCTGAACTGGATAAGTGGAAAAATGGATGAAAGAAAAATGGATGGATGGACTTCATCTTGCTCTCCACCCGACACCATGCTACACTTATTGATGAGATGTACTGTGACTGCACGTCTGTGTGATGAGCCAATGAAACATGAATGTTTGTGAGATTTTTTTTTCTTTGCCTGTCCCGTTTGGCTCTTTTGCATCAGAATTGTTGTCTAAAGGCAAACAAAGATGCCCAACGGATTTACTTTACCAAATTGACCATCCCAGCCTTGCCTCAATGGCCCATTTGATTCACCTTTTATTGTTTATTTTATTTTCACTTGCTGAATACGGGACAGACTTGACTGGAGGAAAGAGAAACAGCTGAGAAGAGGGACGGGGGAGAAGGGCAAAAAACAAAAACCAACAGAATGGGCAGAAAAAAACATGCATCTATCGATCACCTGGATCACCTGCTGAGAAAGAAAAAAGAAAACAAGCAGAAGAGAACAAGAGTAATAGAATAAACAACATCACAATGATATATGGGAATATGACAGTAAATACTAAATATTACACATTATTGTGCAGCACATAAGATCAACACAACACAGTGTGCTTTGAGGTAGGAGCCAAAAAGGGTATAGTTTGTGGGTGTGTGGGTGTTTGTGTGATTATTATTCCATCTGACTTTGGCTTTCTGTTTACATACTAATTAACACAGACAGGGCACCGTGATGTGTTTTTTTGCTTTGTCTGATATGAACAGACATCTGTAGAACGAGATCATTTGGTTTCGAGATCATCATTGACACTTTGGAGTCAGCCTGTTTTTACTCAGAGAAAATCTTAACAATCCCTTCGGAGACAGCAAATGCCTCAGCAAGTCAAAATTAACAGGCAACATAACCATTTCTACCTGTTTTGCATGGCATTGCTATGGTGATCAGGTTGACACTGTGGGCCTCTGAGGATGAAACAATTTGTGGAAACTCTGGCCTGCAAATGAGGCTCCCCAGCTACCTGCCTAATGAACAGCAAACAGGAATAGTGTGAGGTGATGGAAATGGTCGTAGGAGGTCCCGAGGGACGCGTGACTGCAGTTGAACAGATGTGTCTCTCATTTCCCCGACTCTCTCTTTCAGTGGCTTAATGCCACACAGTGTCTCGCAGCAAAATCTGTGATCATGTGGCACACGGTGACACATGAAAGAAAAAGGATAAAAAACACTTGCAGATATCACCAGCATGGAAGTCCAAACTTTGTTTGACTTGAATGATCTGTTCTTAATGGTTTTCTGTACTGGTGACGTTGCTTTGATATGAGGTTCAGCTCCAGACCGAGTACCAAAACTGTGTGACAGCGTGGTCTCATGCTGTGTGAGTGAGGAAGGTGGTCACTATTAGATCCCGAGTCTTTGATGTCTGTGATAGAACAGAGAAAACCCGACTCAGAGTGGTCGAAACATTTATATTTCTTTATTCAATCATCTTCTGGAAGAGAGAGCCCTGCACAGCCCAAAGCCAGCTGCAGAAACTCTGACATTAGAATTTAAAAATGTGTCTCACATAGGTGTGATTTTGGTCCTTTACACGTCACACATGGTTTCATGTTACTAGTTCCTCTTTTTGTCTGGCTTCCTGTTTTTATTGCTTGTACAGCTCTACACTAACTTCCTGTTTTCAGCCTGGCTGAGCCCTTAGTTTGTGAGTCAAAAGTGGCCTTTTATTACTAACATACATAAAACAATATAATAAGAAAATAAGCACTAAGAATATATTAATTACATGACATCTCGTTGTTTCTCCACTCATTTGCTTGATGTTTTGGTACTCCTACTTGCCTTTGCCTCTGTGTCATGGACCCATCTTGTGGACCAGTGTGGTGGAGCAGTGTCTCAATCACACCGTCCTCAGCTCT
>NW_024583213.1:108705-119969 GCF_018398535.1 Haplochromis burtoni | reverse complement strand
ATGATGATCCACTTGGTAAAATAAATCCACTTGGCATCTTTCTTGGCCTTAAGACAACAATTCTGATGCTAAAGATCCAAACGGGACACAAAAAAAAGAAAAAAAAATCACACCGTCATTGTCATGGTCGGACAGTCCTTCCCGGGCGACCTGCCTGTGTGTGTGTTTCTCTCTCTCCTCCTCCCCACCCTTGTTGTCTCCACCCAGCGGCTGACACACCTGCACCTAATTTTCCGCCCAGCTGTCACTAATCATCCTTCGTCGTGGGCTGAGGCATTTAACTGCGTGTCCAGACGGCAGTCGACGCTGGATTGTACTTGAAGCTCGGTAGTTAAGAGTGTTTATTACTTCCAACTTAGCTTTAGCCGGCTAGCCTTCTCACCTGTTGTTGTCACTCGCTTATAGGAGGAAGAGACACGGAGCAGGAGGTTGGAGAGAAGGAGCCCGCGGGATTAAGCTCTCGGAGGAGAACACGCACTCGGATAATCACTTTGGAAACTCACCTGCGCACCACTGGGAGTTTGGAGAAGATCGCTGTTGGACTTTGTACTTCGCTTTGTGTTTTGAGACTGTTTTTGGGCACTGTAAATAAACGCACTGTGTGCTTCGCATCCAGAGCTCCGCGACCGAGTCCGTATTTTCCCATTACCCGTGACAGTTATTGTACCAATAAAGAATAATACTCAAACTTCATTTTAATCTGATGTCTAAACACGCTTATCTCTCTCTCTCTATCTGACTTACAAGATTTAACAAAAAGTTTCAACTTTTAAACTTTAAAATTATTTCATTTCATTTTTTATTCTCAACATAAAGAGTTCACATTCACATCACATGTAAACATTCAGTCACGTATTGTCCTGAAGACAAATTGAGTTTATGTCATTCTACTTAAACTCAATTTGTCTTTAGCACATTTTCATTTGAGCATTTATTGTAAAATAATCCCTTAATTCAAATATTCAAATACAGAGGAATACTTTTGTTCATCTTTTAAAACTCTGTGTTTGTCAATTATTTATTTTATTCATTTTATGCAGCTTATTTTCATTAAATCATACATTTTCAGTCAGACATTCTTTGAGATTAGTGGTTCCAGTATATCGATTTCACCCCCGTCCCACACCAAGGTCACACTCTGACCACTGGTGGTGGTCAGAGGGCCCGGTGGCGCCAGTGTCCGGCAGCCTCGCCTCTGTCAGTGCGCCCCAGGGTGGCTGTGGCTACAATGTAGCTGCCATCACCAGTGTGTGAATGGGTGGATGACTGGTTGCGTAAAGCGCTTTGGGGTCCTTAGGGACGAGTAAAGCGCTATATAAATACAGGCCATTTACCAGGCCATTTACATTCTGTACAGGCTCTCATTGAATCACTGTCACTCTATTTATTTTTATTTATTTTATTTATATTCAACATGCCAGTATTGAGCAACTGAGTAACATTAACCCTTGGTAAAGCCACGCTGGTTCTGTGTTTAACTATTAGAAGACTTAATGCTATTTTTCTGTTTCAGGATTATGTGTATGATGAATTGGTGACACAGTTCTTATCTTCCTCCATCATTCCTCCAGACACACACAAAATTGTGGTTGTGGTTGGCACAGCCTGGTGGAGGAGGACGCCTCTTCACCTGTCACTCTTTCTTGGGATTGCCACGCAGTGTAGGATGAACGGGGCAGACAAGGGGGTCAGTGGAGACTTCTCTACCTATTCGGGTACTCACTGTGATTTCCTCTGGCAAAACAAATGTCATGGAACGGGATATCATCATCAAAACAGCTGTGGAAGCTGGAATGATACAGGGTCCTTTTTAGAGCCTCCTCCTATAAGCACAAGCCCACACTAAAACCTTCTGATCTCCCTGTGGTATTTTCAGCTTCGGGTTCAATCTTTGACTCCTTCTTTTTGGTGGAATAATCTTCGTTTCCTCCTTTTTCTCAACCCTGCTGCTCATTGGGACGTACTTCCTCTTTGAAAGCTGGCGCTGGCTTTCCATAGGATGAGTGATGTGGTGTCAAGGTGTGCGACCCAGTGTTTGTGCGTTTCTCGGTTTTGTATTTTCTTTGATTTAGCATTTTTCCTGGTATTGTCACTTGTATTTCTTGTTTCCTTTGTTATATTTGATGGTTTCTAGCCTTTAGGTGTTGTTACTGTGCCTCAGTTGTGTTCCTTGTGTTACAGCTAGTCTAGGTTTGTGTATTTCCTGTTTTACTTTGACAGTCTCATGTCCTTTGTTAGAGTATCCTGTTTTGCTTCATCCCTGTCTCGTGTGTGTGATTAGTCCCAGCTGTTTCCCTCCTGGTCCTCATTCCCTCGTGAGCCTTTTGTGTATTTAGTCCTCTGCTTCCTCTGTCTGCTGTAAGTGGACTGGTTCTTATGGAGCGCTTTTCTACTCTTCTGAGCACTCAAAGCGCTTTACACAACTTGTGCATTCACCCACCCACACAAGCACATTTTCTTAGTGCTTTCTAACTAACATTCACACACACACTCACACTCCGATGGAGAACAATTTGGGGTTAGCACCTTGCCCAAGCATATTTGGCAGGCAGATTAGAGGAAGCCAGGAATCGAGCCACCAGCCTTCCAATCAGCAGATGACCTGCTCTACCGCCTGAGCTGCAGCCACCCCAGCTGTCAGTTCGTCTGCTGCTCTTCCCCCGTGTTTCCAGGTTTCCAGGTTTCAAGTGCCATGTTTCAGATTTCTTGTTTTTTGTAGTGTTTTGTGTTTAGCTTTCCCAGTTTAGGTTTTGTTAGTTCCCTTCATGCCTTTTGTTTGTAATGTTTTGTGCAGTACTGAATAAAGGCTAACCTTTTGTTAATATCCTCACTATGTCTCCATCGTCTGCATTTGGGTCTACACTCTCTCCACTCCACGCTGTCTGCTTCAGCTTCAAAGAGTGTTAAACCAGATAGAGAGCCTAGAGTGTGAACTGTTCACAAACTAAAGCCTGCAGCTCCTCCCAGACAAAGCTTTAGTACAGTATATGTTGAAACCTGCTTGTTCAAAATGAGAAGCAAAGCCATTCCAAGGTCAGTGCCATCTCAGTCAGTAGGTCAGTAGCAAGGATCCTGTTAAACTGCAAGAGGTGGAAGCAGCCAAGTCATTAGACTATCCTCCTAAGCTATCTTGAAACTGCATGTGGCGTCACTCTAACTGTAGACAAGTTATCAACAATATCCAGGAAAAGTTGCTCTCTCAGGGTTTTAAGGATAAGACTGACGATGGTGTATTTTTTTAGGGGCGGGGGGACCTACTCAGAGTCCATAAGGTGCGGCAGCAGAGAAATGGTCTCCACGGTGCCCATGTGCACAGAAACTGGACTTGGGATGGGCCATCATCGGTGAGGTTTAGGTGATGTTCACAATCCTGGAACTGTGGAAGGTTATCGCACTAATGTGCTTGAAAACAACCTCCCATCCTATTGCAGTCCATGTCCACGTACTCTTTGTTTAAAAGGAAAATTGTGGGTCCAAGTCTGAGTGGGAAGCTTTCCCTATCACTTAAACGCTTACAGTTAATGCATACACTCTTGGAATTTGATAACAAAATTGGGCTTTCTGTTGAAGACAGTTTTCCTAGAGGTCATGAAAAGGGTGATGTTCATGGCCAACAGCTGGGTGGCACCAATTCCATTTAGGATACCTCACCAAGACCTGCCGTTTCTGCAGCAATCACAACCTGGTGGTTTCTTCCTGTTAAAAGGGAGTTTTTCCTTTCTGCTGTTGCCAAAGTGCTTGCTCATAGGGGGTCACATGATTGTTGGATTTTCTCAGTATGTGTCTTTGTAGGGTCTCCCTTATAATATAAAGTCAAAGTCGGCTTTATTGTCAAAGACCATATGTACAGTCATACACAGGAATTTGAAATTGCAATGCTCCCATGGCCCCCAGTATACACTAAAAATATAAAGATAAAAAATGAAAAATAAAATAAAAGTCGTATGTACAACACAACACAATACTCTACAATTATTTAAACAGCAGTGTCCAATACAATCATAGTGACTGTGGGCAAGTTCATCTGCAAGTGGGAGTGGAGCAGTCAGTGAAAAGGCAGCGGTTTAGAGTTTGTATGTTTGGGGGGGTTCAGAGGAAAGAGGGGATGCAGGTCTGGAGTAGGTGTGTGTGAGCGCAGGGAGTGAATTCAGCATCCTGACAGCCTGATGGATGAAGCTGTCTCTCAGTCTGCCAGTTCTGGCCCGGAGGCTCTTCAGTCTCCTTCTTGTTGGCAGCAAACTGAAGAAGCTGTTGGATGGATGAGTGGAGTCACCTGTAATGCAGAGGCGGGTGCAGTAGATGTCCTGGAGGGAGGGAAGTACCCACAATCCTCTCCACTGCTCTCACTACCCGTTGTAACTTTTTTCAGCAGGACCCAGTGCAGGAGCCATACCACACAGTGATGCAGCTGCTGAGGATGCTCTCCACAATGCCTCTGAAGAAGGTGCTCATAATGGGGGTTGATGCTCTTGCTCTCCTCAGTTTGCGGAGGAGGTAGAGTCACTGTTGGGCTTTACTGATCAGTGGTGCTGTGTTTTTGACCAGGAGAGATCTTCTGAGATGTGCACACCCACGAACCTGGTGCTGCTTACTGTCTCCACAGCACCACCGTCGATGGTTAGTCGGGTGTGCACGTGTGAGTTCTCCTGAAGTCTGTGATGATCTCCTTGGTCTTCTCCACATTCAGGGACAGGTTGTTGTCAATGCACCACTCGGACAGATGGTTAACTTCACTCCTGTAGTAGAGCTCATCATTGTTGCTGATGTGACCTACCACAGTTGTGTCGTCTGCAAACTTGATGAAAAGGTTGGAGCTGTGTGATGGTGTATTTGTTGGTCAGCAGAGTGAAGAGCAGGGGGCTCAACACACATCCTTGGGGAGCCCCAGTATTCAGTGTTCTTGTGCTGGATGTGTTGTTACCAACCTGTACTGTCTGCTGTCTTCCTGCCAGGAAATCCAGCAGCCAGTTACACAGCGAGGTGCTGATCCCCAGCAGATCCAGTTTGTGAATGAGTTGCTGGGGAATGAACGTGTTGAATGCTGAACTGAAGTCTATGAACAGCATCCTAACATATGAGTCTCTGGTGTCCAGATGTGTGAGGGCTGAGTGAGGGGCAGTTGAAATTGCATCATCGGTTGAGTAGTTTGACTGGAATGCGAACTGAAATGGATCCAGGCTGGGGGGAAGAGATGACTTGAGCACTTCAAAATGATGGAGGTGAGTGCAACCGGACGGTAGTCATTAAAGCAGGAGGGAGATGAGTGAAAGTGAGTTGAGGTGACTGTTGTTGCGATTTCAATTCGGTTTTATTTATAAACTTGAATTAAAAAATCCTTTCTTTTTCACTCCCTTGAAAAAAGGCCTGAAATGAGGAACCATTTCTTTACCTTCATGCAGAATATATTTGATAGTGACCATGCTGAACTGGCCCTTCCGCTTGAAGTAGATAAGGAGCGGAGGTATTTATCTACCTTTGGGGTGTACCATCCACAGAAGCCAGGACAGATCAGAGTTGCTTTTGACTCAAGGGCACAGTGTCACCACATGTCTTTCAGTGGTGTCCTCCTCTCTGGAACTGACCTCAATAACAACTTGTTGGAGTCTTGTTGAGATTTTGACATGAAATTGTTGCAGTTAACTGCGGACATAGAGCAGATGCTCCATAATTTCATTGTAAGAGAGGACCATGACATCTGTGAGTATCGCTTGACGGTTCATGTGTTTGGCAATAGTTCCTCCCTATCTGTAGCTATATATGGCCTTCGACATGCAGCAGATCACGATGAAAAGGAATTTGAATCAGATGCATGACACTTTTGAGAGGGAGTTCTATGGTGATGATGCGAACATTGTCTTCGTCTTCACGGCAAATGTTTCCCGTCAAGCTTTTGACTGCCGCTTCTCCAAACCCGCAGTTACAAGCAAACATGATTAACCTCTCACCTATCAATGATTCTCTCTAACTGAGTGTGTGTGTGTGTGCGGATGCGTCGTCCTTACATGCTCTCTCATCTCACCCGTTGCACTTCTGACCTTTCACCAGAACAGAGGCTCATCCTTACATGTAATCCTCAGAATAACCTGCACTTAGACTCTGTTTTCAATTTCACTTCTGCAAAAGACACACTCTGCAAACCTGCAATTTCCTGTCAGCCTGCAACTTAGTCTTTCTGAAGGACACACACTGTTTAAACATCTGAATGCAATATCAATACTGTAGATTATATTATTAATCTGGACAATAGCAGCAAAATAATTTCCCTGATCTCCACACTACCAATCAAAGTCTTGGTCTGATATGGGAACAAAAGCCGTCAGTTGTCAGAAACTGATAGACTCAGCCTGAACCCAGACTTTACTTCTGATTGGACCCACAGTATCCCACCCAAGGCTGCAAGACCACTGGGTGCTTCATGGGTTATTGTCGGGAACAGCAAGCGACGGGAGAGAAAACAAAAGCAGGGAGGCAAAGCTAGCTATTGCATCCAGCTGCGAAAACAACAGCACAAACCTCTATTTCCATCTATCTTCCTCGCCAACACCAGATTCTCACAAACAAAACGGAGGAGCTACAGTCAGAGATCTGTTTTCGTCCTTTTTATTTAGACTTTTGTTTGCTTTTTATTCATATCTTGGATTCGTGCCTCGTTGAGAACACTGCTTTAATCACATATGATCGGCTAACTCTGCTAAATATCCGGCCACCTCTCTTCCATGAGCCAGGGCCACCTTGGGACTTAGGAGACGCTACGCTGCTGCGTACCTGCCCATCTTTCTTTCTGCCTGCCTCCACCTTCCCTGTTTGAGAGGCGCTCCAGGAAACGTGGTAAGCGGAGTGGACTTCGGGTTCGCCTTAAAGCCTTACTTAAGGTACATGCTGCGGCTAACTCCTCTCCCATCCCGGGCTTTCTGCAATTTCCATTCACCTCCCACCACCGGTCATCCTTCAAACTGCTCAGCCATCGCTGGATCTGCCCTGTTGGACTTCAATTTTATCTGACCTTTACGGTGTTGTGCTCGCTGCTTCGGACCTGGACTGGGACCTGTGGGACTCGTGCTCAACACAGGCACCTAAGCAAGCTGAGACGCGCCTCTGTCGGGGACGAGGTGACTAAGAGCTGGATGGCATTGTTAAACACAAGAAAACTGGTGAATAAAACCTTCATCCTAAATGATCTTTTTCTCACCCTGCCCCTGGATGCTTTGTTCCTAACGGAAACTTGGATTCGCCCCGGTGAGCTTTTCTCCTCTGAACTCCTCCCCCTGACTGTGTTTTTTTCAGCTCACAGAGTCTTTCAGGGAAGGGTGGAGGCATAGCCATTTTAAAAATAAACTTACATTTTGGTGACTGCCTTCTCCTACTTCCTCTAGCTTTGAGGCTCAGTTATTGGAACTGACTGGCCCCCCCATGACTCTCTGTGCTGTGATTTATCGGCCAACCACATACAATAAGTCTTTTATATCCGAATTTAGCCAAGAATTTCCTTGTGTTAACTGACTCTTTTAACCTTACACAATGGGTGAGTGCACCGACCCATGTAAAAGGCCATATGCTTAATATTAGCATTAAGTCCTTAATTATAGGCCAATCTCTAAACCTCTGTAGCACCTGTCATGTAATTAATATCCTTAGTATCCTTATTTTCGTATTATATTGTTTTATATACTTTAATAATGAAGGTTTGTAGAGCAAGGCCACTTTTGACTCATAAACTAAGCGCTCAGCCAGACTGAAAACAGGAAGTGTAGAGCTGAACAGTATATTAATAAATACAGGAAGCCAGACAGAAAAGAGGAACTTTGCCATATAAGCAATGTTTGTATTGAAACTGTGACGTGTAAAGTACCACAATATGAGGCACAGTTTATAATTCTAATGTTAGAGATCCTGCAACTGGTGTTTGGGCTGTGCAGGGGTCTCTCTCTTCCGGGAGATGATTGAATAAAAAGAAATATAAATGTTTTAACACACTATGAGTCAGTTTTCTCTGTTCTATCACGGGGACAAAAGAATCAGGGTTAACACACCAAACCTCTGGAATAGGCTTCCTGATACCATTCGTGCCTCTGACTCCATTCAGTCCTTTAAAGCACGCTTGAAAACTTACCCATTCAACCTGGCTTTTCCGACTTGCTAATTCTCACTGCTCATTAATTGCTGTATTGTTACTCATGTCTCTGGATTATCATGATTTCTCCCTATCCCTACTTACTAATGCCTTTGTTTGTTTCTCTATTTTACCTTGGTTTAATGACTTACTGTTCAGTGTAATCATTTTACTGTTTATTCCTTACTGTGAAGCACTTTGGTGTACCCCCGGGGTTTAAACATGCTGTATAAATAAATTGTATTGTATTGAGAAAAGAAACCAACTTTGGTAGGAACGCAGGGAGGACTGGGAGACGATGACAGAATATTTTTCCTGCACTTTTTTAGCAACTTTCATCAAAACATGTTTGGTAGCTTAGTAACATGAGACAGGATCTCAGGATGGATCAGCAAACAGCTCTGAAGACATGATTCCACTAAAATATCATTCTGCATTTGCTGATAATGAAGAAAAACAAGCAGACACAATCACTGACATTTCAGACTTTTACCTTTACATTCTTCGGCTAATTTAATAACTTAGCTGAGATGTTCAATAAAGTTGTAGTCAACAATGTTGGCAAATTTGTTCTGCAGATGGAGGAGCACATGTAGTTTTAGTCACCATGGTGTTAAGTTCCTTCATTTTAATAGTTACCAAAGTACATTTGATCAGCGAAAAAGATTTGATGCCAGCCTAGCCTACCCTTTCAAAACAAAGGAAACTGCTGTTCTGAAGGAAGAATATTAATACCAGAATCACAAAGTATGTCTTGTTATACCAACACAGTTACAGTCTATTTAATTTTATTCACTCCAGATTTCAATTTACTATTGAGTCTCTATGAGTCGAGCTGCCCATACTGGATAGCGATTCTAAGCGCCGCGCTGGTAGCTAACCTCGCGAAGACGGTAGCGCGTAGATTTGTGTTCACTCTCCTCAGTGCCGCTCGGACGTCATGCTCCGCGATGCTGGTCACCGGTCTCTCGCTGATGACGTCACTGTCCTCGGTAGTCAGGCGGTAGATAGCATTAGCCGCCTGGCTAACCTCGAAACGGGCGTAGAACCGATTCAGCTCGTTGGTGAATGCAGAGTCGGCGTTGATCGGCGCAGTGTCCCTGGCTTTGTAGTCCGTAATGGTGCGTAGTCCGTGCCACATACTCCGTGTGTCGCCCTGGTGGAAGTGGGACTCCACACGTTCCCGGTACCGGCGTTTGGCATCTCTCACCGCGCGCCGCACGCCGTATGAGGCCGCTTTGTAGGCGCTCATATCGCCAGTGGCGAGACCCGCGTTGTAGGAGGCGGTCCTGGCGTTTACTGCAGTGCGGATCGATCTGTCCATCCACGGTTTCTGGTTTGGGAATGTGGTGACTCTCGCAGTGGGGATAATCTCCTCCGCTAGCATATTGACGAAGCATACTGCTACTTCCGTAGACATTGAGGGCTAGCAGGAGGGGCTATGCGCTTACCTGCTGCTCTCTGGCAGGTAGCTCCATGCCCTCCTGGGTTTTAAATGCACCTTAGAACACACATGCATCAACACTACAATGAGCGGGTGGAGGGAGGTTTGGAGTCTTCTCTCACCCCCATTCTCTGCGACCTGCTGGAGCGGGGGGGCTAGGAGGAGGAGTTGGCCGTCCGACTGCGGTCTGGAGTGTGGGGCCTTCCTGCTGCTGCGGAGTCGGGGCGGTCTGCCTCCCCCCACCGCAGGGAAAAGGGTAACACCACCTGGGTCTGGGTGCAGTTCCCCCCTCCAGGGGCAAGGGTACCTAGACCCGGTTCGTAGAGTACGCTTGGGGAGTGTGATCGTGTGTACAGCGTCTCTTTATGTCTGTCTCCACGTTGGTTGAGTGTGGAGTAAGTGCATATGAGAGCATGAGGGTGGGAATGGATGTTTGTATCTGTGTGTGCCTGTATGTCTGTGTCTATATGTCAGGTTGGGTGTCAGGCGCCACCTCTCTGGGGACATCTCAGGCCCTCCAAGGTTTGGAGGCCTATCTCCCCCTACCACCACTTCCCCTGCCAGTGGCGGACTCCCTCAGACATCGGTGCGTTGGTGGTTCTTTGTGTCCGGGGATGGGCGTCCAGGTACACACCGGCTCACTCCTTGGCGGCCGCTTATCGGGGCCTGGAGCCTGGGGCTCGCTCGGGCCACTTCGGAGGTGGGGTGCCCCCGGCCTCTCGGCCTGGGGCTCGGTCACTCAGGCACGGCTGGCTGCCGGCGGAGCTCACGGGCGCGTCACTGCAACCCCCCTGGCTTCTGCTCCGCGGCTGCTGAGTGAGCCCTCATCTGGGACTCTCCTCAGCTCTTTCTGGGACAGTGGCGCGGCTGCCCCTCTGTTGGTCTTCCTTGGTCTCTTGTGTTCTGGGGGCCTCTGGATGTCTGGAGTTTTGATCTCCTCCATACCTGCTTCATGCCCTGGAGGACGGGGCTGTGGCCCCCCCACACCCTCTAGCAGATCATTACATGAAGGAACCTTTTAAAAACAAGCGCGTCCATGCTCACAGGTGTACACACGGGTGATCACACCCACAAACTACACCCTTTTTGGCTCCTACCTCAAAGCACACTGTGTTCTGTTGATCTTATGTGCTGCACAATAATGTTTAATATTTAGTATTTACTGTCATATTCCCATATATCATTGTGATGTTGTTTATTCTACTAGTTCTCCATTCTTCAGGCATCCTCTCACTTTCAAAAGTCCACTGTTCTCTTCTCTCTTCAACATTTCCACACCACCACACATCTGGAATAGCTGGCTTTCCACTCTTCATGCTCTTCATAGCTGCTCTACCTACTGGCTTTGTAATTCATCTGCACTTCCTGATTCGCTAACTTTCCTCCCTCTGTTCTCCTCTCTCTCATTTTCTTTATCCATCAGCTCCTCAAAATAATGTTTTCATATTTTAAAATGGTTTTTTTTCAACCATCCATGCATCTATCAAATGGAAGCTATTCCAATAAAAAAGCAGGGTACAGCCTGCATAGCTCCTTAGTCTGTCGCAGGGCTAAGATGTACAAACAAGCATAAATGCTCACTTTAATACTTAAGGTCAATTGGACAATTTTGAACCGTCTATTAAAAAAGTCTTATTTTGTATTTCTCATGCAAATGTCCTAAGTCAGGCTAGTCATATCTATATTTAAAACCTTCTTAGTAGAAGAAAC
>NW_024583213.1:96825-104147 GCF_018398535.1 Haplochromis burtoni | reverse complement strand
GGTCTTTTTCATTGATTTCAGGGAGATAAACACCATGACCAAAAATAAATAAAATAAATATTTTTGTTGAAATGGAAAATCACACGAAAGCATTCAAGGTGTGGAAGTATAAGGTAGAATACAAGGACAGGAAAAGCATTAAGGAAAATGCTCAAGAAAAAAAGAAGTGTGAAACAGATAAATGTTCGGACAGAAACTCTATTGTGTGTTTTTCCTTAGAGCCTCAGTGTGTCAGAGAGGATCACAACCTCGACACCGCCCCTCCAGTGGCTGCTTCCACCTTCATTGTCACCATACAAAAGAGACGGATAGCATGTGGCACGGGCAGAGTCTTCTAGCGACTCAGTAACAACCACAGAATGTTCATTAATCATTGGAGGTTTCACAGCAAAAAGCCGATTCCTGAGTCGACTTTTCTTCCATAGACTATCACACCTGACAGCCACGTGGAGAACCTCCAGCTGACTCTCAAATGCACTGCTGAGCATTACTGAATTGCTATTTAGATCACTGCCTGGTATTAAACATATAGTTTTAATAATGTTATTACAAACATTGCATATGTGCTCATGAAAGAGTTAAGAACTCAGTGCTGTGAAGGTCAGAAGTTGAGCGTGAGCGTCTGAACTGATATATTGACTTGGAGTGCAGTGAATGAATGCATAGCACGCTTAGACACAGACATGACATACAGGGAGTGCAGAATTATTAGGCAAGTTGTATTTTTGAGGAATAATGTTATTATTGAACAACAACCATGTTCTCAATGAACCCAAAAAACTCATTAATATCAAAGCTGAATGTTTGTGGAAGTAGTTTTTAGTTTGTTTTTAGTTTTAGCTATTTTAGGGGGATATCTGTGTGTGCAGGTGACTATTACTGTGCAGAATTATTAGGCAACTTAACAAAAAACAAATATATACCCATTTCAATTATTTATTTTTACCAGTGAAACCAATATAACATCTCCACATTCACAAATATACATTTCTGACATTCAAAAACAAAACAAAAACAAATCAGCGACCAATATAGCCACCTTTCTTTGCAAGGACACTCAAAAGCCTGCCATCCATGGATTCTGTCAGTGTTTTGATCTGTTCACCATCAACATTGCGTGCAGCAGCAACCACAGCCTCCCAGACACTGTTCAGAGAGGTGTACTGTTTTCCCTCCTTGTAAATCTCACATTTGATGATGGACCACAGGTTCTCAATGGGGTTCAGATCAGGTGAACAAGGAGGCCATGTCATTAGTTTTTCTTCTTTTATACCCTTTCTTGCAGCCACGCTGTGGAGTACTTGGACGCGTGTGATGGAGCATTGTCCTGCATGAAAATCATGTTTTTCTTGAAGGATGCAGACTTCTTCCTGTACCACTGCTTGAAGAAGGTGTCTTCCAGAAACTGGCAGTAGGACTGGGAGTTGAGCTTGACTCCATCCTCAACCCGAAAAGGCCCCACAAGCTCATCTTTGATGATACCAGCCCAAACCAGTACTCCACCTCCACCTTGCTGGCGTCTGAGTCGGACTGGAGCTCTCTGCCCTTTACCAATCCAGCCACGGGCCCATCCATCTGGCCCATCAAGACTCACTCTCATTTCATCAGTCCATAAAACCTTAGAAAACCAGTCTTGAGATATTTCTTGGCCCAGTCTTGACGTTTCAGCTTGTGTGTCTTGTTCAGTGGTGGTCGTCTTTCAGCCTTTCTTACCTTGGCCATGTCTCTGAGTATTGCACACCTTGTGCTTTTGGGCACTCCAGTGATGTTGCAGCTCTGAAATATGGCCAAACTGGTGGCAAGTGGCATCTTGGCAGCTGCACGCTTGACTTTTCTCAGTTCATGGGCAGTTATTTTGCGCCTTGGTTTTTCCACACGCTTCTTGCGACCCTGTTGACTATTTTGAATGAAACGCTTGATTGTTCGATGATCACGCTTCAGAAGCTTTGCAATTTTGAGACTGCTGCATCCCTCTGCAAGATATCTCACTATTTTTGACTTTTCTGAGCCTGTCAAGTCCTTCTTTTGACCCATTTTGCCAAAGGAAAGGACGTTGCCTAATAATTATGCACACCTGATATAGGGTGTTGATGTCATTAGACCACACCCCTTCTCATTACAGAGATGCACATCACCTAATATGCTTAATTGGTAGTAGGCTTTCGAGCCTATACAGCTTGGAGTAAGACAACATGCATGAAGAGGATGATGTGGACAAAATACTCATTTGCCTAATAATTCTGCACTCCCTGTAATATGCTTTGTTTTTGAAAAAAAATTGATTTGCTTTTGAACTGAACAAATATAAAATATAAAAATATATAAAAAAAATAAATAAATAAATAAAAAATAAATAAACATATATATATATATATATTTTATTTTATTTTATATATATATATATATATAAATAAAAAATATAATAATATAAAATACAACATCAAGACAATATGATCATTTTTGGAGAGCTGTAGCTGGGGTCCGTTCTTCGTACCTCGCTAAGTAAGTTAGCTGGATTTGATTGTTGACGATTTCGCGTGATCTTGGATCGTTCGGTTCCCCGAAGCTCATCCGGGACTTGCTGTCATAGCAACAGATCCGTAAGCGTAAACCTGCTCGGGAGCAGGTTTACTTTATGTAAACAGGATTAGATCGCGGCCACTCAGGTATGTCCGCTTCATGTATACGAAAGCAACAGCGATATTTTACCACTGTTTTTCCATAAATAAATATTATCAATGTAACTAAAGATAATGCAGTATTTGATCCTTTTATTGATTTCATACAGATACATACAGGTCATACAACAAACAGATTATTTCAGGGTCTCTTTTCAAGAGACGAAAAGCAATATAAGTGATAAATATTACCATTCTGTAGAATATTCTTATATTTCACTTTTACCTGTTCCCATGTTCTAGTGGGTCCTGTTGTGGCTCTAATGTGTAAGGGGATATAATATAACATAATATAATATAATGTAATATAATATTGGATAATATAGTGTAATATAATAAATCATGATATAAATAATAAAGTGACTGACATAGTGGTATTGTCATCTTCTTAAAGTAATACAATTATGTAATATTGTAGTAATGTAATAAAATGTAAATTAAATTCAAAATATTAAACTGCTGCTTTGAGATGCTAAAAAGAGAAAGAAACAATGAAAATGAGTATATTTAAGGTCTCGCTGCACTACCCATCAGATGGTGGCAAACAAACTATGATACTGATATATGTCTTTATGTTCAGGTTTTTGCCTATTTTCCCTGACCCCTACTGTTTAATCTACAGATCCTGATACACTTCACAGTGTGCAGTCTGGGGAACTATGCAAGCACTTTTTCTTATACAGTAACTTAACTGTGACCTCTGAATCAGCAGTACTGAAAAGTGCTTGTGAACACATTATCACTTCTTTCTAATCCTGCATTATGGCAAACTTCAGTGGACTATATTTGTTATTTAGTCTCACACTTTGTGTTTTATTTACTCCAGTGGACACCACGCTCCTCTGTGACCGGCACTCTTACAAACAGTGTAGTGAATGCATGCATTTTGCTACAACTACAGGTGTGAAATGCCAAATCTTGATTTAGGCACCTTATGAGCTGTCAAAACAACAGCCCCAAAATGTCACAAGTGATCCAACAAAGTGACGCCTTCTCATGCTTAGGGGCTCTGTCACCAGGAGTGGATTCCAGCATTCAACACCAGTATGAATCTGAAATTAGCCTATAGATGGAAATAACTGTAATTCATATTCCTTACATCTTTATTTTTTATAATGATTGTCATACTTTTGAAACATGTGAACACTCAACCATCATTTTATCTAGTAAACTTATTTAAATAGTCAAGCAATCCGAAGTCCTATCTTTAATCTTGCAATTGTGATATGCTGACAGAATTACAACTCATTTAAGTGCCATTATAACCAGATATGCTGCACACATACAAATGGAGTGATGCCTGAAAAAGGTATTGTTTTAACCAAATATAATAATAATAATATATAATAATAATAAGAATAATAATAATGCTCACAGATAGGTCAGCTATTCATTAGCATTTTACAGTGGGGCAAAAAAGTATTTAGTCAGCCACCGATTGTGCAAGTTCCCCCACTTAAAATGATGACAGAGGTCAGTAATTTGCACCAGAGGTACACTTCAACTGTGAGAGACAGAATGTGAAAAAAAAATCCATGAATCCACATGGTAGGATTTGTAAAGAATTTATTCGTAAATCAGGGTGGAAAATAAGTATTTGGTCACCTCAAACAAGGAAAATCTCTGGCTCTCACAGACCTGTAACGTCTTCTGTAAGAAGCTTTTCTGTCCCCCACTCGTTACCTGTATGAATGGCACCTGTTTGAACTCATCATCTGTATAAAAGACACCTGTCCACAGCCTCAAACAGTCAGACTCCAAACTCCGCCATGGCCAAGACCAAAGAGCTTTCGAAGGACACCAGGAAAAGTATTGTAGACCTGCACCAGACTGGGAAGAGTGAATCTACAATAGGCAAGCAGCTTGGTGTGAAAAAATCAACTGTGGGAGCAATCATCAGAAAATGGAAGACATACAAGACCACTGATAATCTCCCTCGATCTGGGGCTCCACGCAAGATCTCATCCCGTGGGGTCAAAATGATCATGAGAACGGTGAGCAAAGATCCCAGAACCACACGGGGGGACCTGGTGAATGACCTGCAGAGAGCTGGGACCAAAGTAACAAAGGTCACCATCAGTAACACACTACAACGGCAGGGAATCAAATCCCGCAGTGCCAGACGTGTTCCGCTGCTGAAGCCAGTGCATGTCCAGGCCCGTCTGAAGTTTGCCAGAGAGCACATGGATGATACAGCAGAGGATTGGGAGAATGTCATGTGGTCAGATGAAACCAAAGTAGAACTTTTTGGTATAAACTCAACTCGTCGTGTTTGGAGGAAGAAGAATACTGAGTTGCATCCCAAGAACACCATACCTACTGTGAAGCATGGGGGTGGAAACATCATGCTATGGGGCTGTTTTTCTGCCAAGGGGACAGGACGACTGATCCGTGTTAAGGACAGAATGAATGGGGCCATGTATCGTGAGATTTTGAGCCAAAACCTCCTTCCATCAGTGAGAACTTTGAAGATGAAACGAGGCTGGGTCTTCCAACATGACAATGATCCAAAACACACCGCCCGGGCAACAAAGGAGTGGCTCCGTAAGAAGCATTTGAAAGTCCTGGAGTGGCCTAGCCAGTCTCCAGACCTCAACCCCATAGAAAATCTGTGGCGGGAGTTGAAAGTCCGTGTTGCTCGGCGACAGCCCCAAAACATCACTGCTCTCGAGAAGATCTGCATGGAGGAATGGGCCAAAATACCAGCTACTGTGTGTGCAAACCTGGTAAAGACCTATAGTAAACGTTTGACCTCTGTTATTGCCAACAAAGGTTATGTTACAAAGTATTGAGTTGTATTTTTGTTATTGACCAAATACTTATTTTCCACCCTGATTTACGAATAAATTCTTTACAAATCCTACCATGTGGATTCATGGATTTTTTTTTCACATTCTGTCTCTCACAGTTGAAGTGTACCTCTGGTGCAAATTACTGACCTCTGTCATCATTTTAGGTGGGGGAACTTGCACAATCGGTGGCTGACTAAATACTTTTTTGCCCCACTGTATACAAGCGAAGAATACTGATAGGATGTTGAAACTAAGACTACAAGTTAGAACATCTCAGCATGTATAATATATATATATTTAATACAAGCACATATTTTTTTAAGTAATTTGGCTTGATTTAAATGGCTAAATCACCTCCTCAACATGTCTTGAAGTTCTCAAGAGGCCTGGTAATGAACTAATCAGTTGATTCAGGTGTGTTGACATAGGGTGAGATGTAAATAGATCTATGTATATGTAGAAGTATGTATAAAAAGAATGAAAAAAGGCTGTTGTTGGTGAGGAAATGAATTACTGATTTGAGAACTACATTAACCCTAGTAAGGATGCACCAAAGCAATCAAAGATTCATGTGCTGCAACACCGTCTAAACTGTCAGGCTGCCTCTGCTTTTACCAAAGTGAATAATTGTCTTATGTGACCTCTTAAAGTCTGTGAAATGAACATTTTCAGTTGCTTGTTTACAAATTGGAGCTGCTGGGTATTATAATCATTCAGAGTAAAGGTGCATGTGGCAATTATTTATTCATGACCTTCCTATAATGTGGTGAGTAAACACTGTTTGGCTGCAGCCTGGTATCTGCACAGTATTTTGATCACGCTCCCGTGATATGGAACACCTGTGGACAACTACTGAAGATAAGACTTGTCAAGCATGCTGAGAAGCAGTGCAGCCTCTGCATACCAATGCTTGAAGGACAAACAACATGTTGAGGAAATTCTGTTCTGAAGGTGTTGATAGAAAATTGTACTTAGAAGTCAGTATAATCTTTTAATAATATAAGTCTGAAAATGATAGAATACTGCATGATGACCTCTTTATGTGTCAGATCGTTGTTTATAGTTCACTGTGACCCGTTATGCGGGGAAGGAGCAGATCCTGCTAGTGATAGATAAGAGCTGAACAAGCAGGTTCACTTCGTACCAGGTAGAGGAGCCTCTCCTGGCACACGCACACACGCACACACACACGCACGCACACACACACACACACGCGCACACACACACACATCCACATTCCAATGTAATAAACGAACGCACCTACTGTTGTATATAAATAAAGACCAGGGCAGTGGCAGAGCGCGAGTCCCGGAGCTCTCACTCTCTGTAGCTGCTCTTGCTGCAAGTAAAACTCTGTTTCTCCTCTCTGACTCTCAGCTGAAGAAGTGTCTTAGAATACATCTCTGGACAGAAGGCTTTTTCTTAAACATGTGCACAGAAATTTCATTGGCTTCATTAATTGAATTGAATCTTTATTTTGAACATGTTAAAAAAATTCAACCACATAGAAATAAAAAAGAGACAAACAAACGAAGCAAAACAAAATGTAGCATCCAGTCGAACTGAGAAGGCCAGAACTGATGGTTGTTGAATGACCTCTATTATTCCTTGCCGTGTATCAGACAACGAACCATCGTAAGAGCTAGACAAACAAATAAAACAATTACCACGTTATTCATGTAACACCATTTTAACTCTCATTACGCTGGTCTAACCGTTTTCTATTAAACTATATAATGCATATTATGCATTTCAGATTGCTCAAATGAAATCATGTACCGTATTTCCCGGACTACAAAGCGCACCTAAATATTAGCCGCACAAGCTAAAATCAGGGGAAAATCCTGTTTTG
>NW_024583213.1:95560-96689 GCF_018398535.1 Haplochromis burtoni | reverse complement strand
TCCACATGATTATTAACAGACAAAAAGAAAACATATTACCGATATGTTAAGATTCGAAAATCTAGTTGGTATTGGGGATGGTGAGTAGCCTTCAGTAACAGTAATAAATCACACAGTAATACTACTTTCATGTCATTGTAAAAATCATAACAATATATTTAGTAATCCAAAGTATTCAGAATACGTTACTCTCATTGAGTAACGTTTCAGAATATGTTACAAAATACATGTTGGGCCATGTATTCTGTAATCTGTAGTGAGATACATTTTAAAAGTACCCTTCCCAACACGAGCCACAAGGTGTTCAGAATAACCTGAATTGAACATAAATGCAATGACCTCAATAAATTCCCTGAATCAAAGGCCTACGGTGGCTTTGAAAGAATTTTTGAGTCACCGGCCATTGTGTGCCTTTTTGTTTTTTAACAAAAAAGCAGACTTCTTTACAGCCTCACAATGTTGTAGCCCTTGAAGAGCTGTGTAATCCTGTTAGACACCACAACAGCCCATCATTTCAAGAAACATGTTTTCATATTTTAAGTTAAGGGGTGGATGTATGCACCCTCTTTCCTGGATTACTGTTGTCTACAATGTTTTACATTGCAAATGAGTCATTCATATTAGTGTTGGCTCGCACTCAAAGGGAGGGTGCAATGGTCTTATCCAGCCACTGTAGGGATTGATTAGCATTGCTTAGAGAGTGAGTCTTGGCAGCATCAGACATCACCATGCAAATGTGACTGAATAGCTAATGTATCATGGGGAGGAAGTTTGTTTGTCTCATGTTGAGGATTTCTGAAGGGAATGCATTTCCAGGACAGCAAACACTGATGGCCCTCATCTCTTCTGCTTCAGGAAGAAAGAATACACCTCTCTAGCAGTGTGTGGCAGTGCAACACAAATGAAATATGCATGGCGTTTCAGTGTCTGAGCTGATAGTTTGGCGTGTGAGCCAGTCATGTGTGACATCAGCTTCCATGAATGACAGGAGAAGATTTTTTTGTTTGTTTGGTTTTTCCCTTCATTTTCATTTGCTTTTGCTGCATCATTATGATAATGTTGGTGTGCCTCTAGGCACCCATCACAGAGGTTGCTTGTCGTTTTAGTGGAACAGGATTTGCCGTGGTGT
>NW_024583213.1:92512-95540 GCF_018398535.1 Haplochromis burtoni | reverse complement strand
AATACACTGAGACTGTCTGAGCAGAGAAGAGCGGGAATGATCCCAGACCAAGATGTTCCTGTCTGCTCATCTTGTGACAATTTACATGTCACCTGGAGAGCATACTGCATGCCACATTTGGATTCAAGAGGAGATGTTGCCTTCACTCACCTTATTCTCAAATAACAAATACCAAATGGAATAAAGAAAACAGAAGAAAACAGATATGTACTGGATTGGATTGGTAAGTCGATATGTCTCACACACTCCTGCCATACAGTCTGATGTCATCCATGCACAGGAGATGGCTGATGGTTATGACACCCCTGGATCTATATTTGCATCCATGCTTAGTGAAGTTGAGGTCTATGAAGTGCATCGCTATGATATATTCTGCACTTGATGGCAATTCCAATGAGTTCCTGATGAATGTTTTTAGTGCACTGTGAACCTTTAAGACCACAAATTTCTTTGTGTGGAACATTAAGCTGTGGGCTTTCTTTTTGTAAGTCTGGGCAGTTCCCTCATTTACGGATTTCAGAACTTGTGGTTTTGATTTTTATGAACGCGACGGTCTCATGACTCCTTGAATGACGATACTGACCAGCCAATCGGTGGCATCCAGTCTGACAATGTCACATTTTAGTACCTGCTCGGATTTGCTTGGAACTTCTGCTGAGCAGGTATTATTTTAGTACCTGGTACCAGGTACTGTCATCTAATAAAAAACCCTGAAAACCGAGTAGGTATTAATGGAAAAAAGGCTCCTTTGTCCTGGTGTACTGCTCCAGCAATCATTAGCTGATGCTTTGTCCGTCTTTTGCTGTTTCAATGTCTTTCTCAGCTGTGGTCATTTACTGATTCATGTGCTTACTCAGCTTTGTTGGCATGATGCCTAAGAAGAGCCTCCATATTGCGGAGAGGCAGGTAATCAGCCAGCAGCTTGATGGTGTCATACCCTTGTGGGGGTCCTTCATGTTCCCCCTTGTATTAGCTCTTAGCATCCTCCGAATTTGTGCTGCCAGGGATCATGGAGTGCCTTTTGCTTCTTCAGCCAGTAGGTGTGGATCATGTCCTGGTGCTGTGAAGTTCTTAATTCCAGAGTGTGGTTGTTGGATATCTGCCTTTCTGATTTTGACTGGCTCTTGCTCTGGGAATGTTCTGTGGTTGATTTCAAGTCCCCGAAGTTCTTGGCATTGGCGTTGCATGACACGTCCAGAAAACAACCACCAGAAACTAGATCCAGTAAGACTTATCGAATAATCCCAACTTACAGTGACAAAAAGCTATTACTGCCAAAAGATGGCAGTAATGTAAAGGGTGGATGCACATATCAATTGATGGGCGAGGAGCTTTCTGAGAGCGCTGTCTGGGACGAAAGAAGAGGGATCGCTTTACTTTGGGGTATTTAAATTTATGTTGTCTTGTCATATAAAACTAAAAACGTGCCATGCTCCCTGTGGGTGGTACAGTCTCAGGCTGCTGGGTGAAATCCTCCATGCACAGTAAAGAGCTTGCTTTAGTGATGGTAAATTTGATTCTTTTTACTGAATCGAGTTTTAATGAGTCACTCACCAAAGTGAATCGGGTTTTTTGAGTCATTTGATTCACTGAGTCAGTCGACCAGTGTTAGGTTTTGTATTGTTGATTGTCATTTATGCTTAGAAATATTTAACCATATATTCTTAGAAGTGCATAATCAATTGTGTAGTGATAGGATGTGTGATCTTTAGCAGGCTGCAAAGGCTTGATGTGTATTCCACACTGGAATGCACACCTACATCCTAGGAGCATGGAGAGGTCGTACCTTGTTTTATTGTTTTATGGTAGGATTAACGTAGCTACATCTGTTCTAGTCTAAGTGCTTTAAATGCTGGACTTCCTCACCGTGTTATCGAGGGTGAGACTACCCTCTTCCTGACCAAGGAGACACACACACACACACACACACACACACACACACACCCACCCCTCTGGTGCTGTGGGAGCACATTTAGAAGGTTTGAGTTGTAATTGGATCGGCCTTTATTTGGGGTCAGCGGTAAAAGTGAAAAGACTGGAGGCTTTTTCAAATGGTCTACAGCATAGGAAAGGTCACTATCAACTAGTCCTGTGGGGGAAGCGTACACATACAGTCTCGTTCGTAAGTGTTTGGACAACGACACGATTTTTGTGCAGCTTTGGGACTGTGCATTGCTACAGTGTATTTTAAATAAAACGTTCAGGATGTTAGTGAAGGTCAGACTTTCAACAAAAATACTCTATTAGCTGTTTATGGATTACAGCCGTTCTTATCCACCGTCGCCGATTTTCAGGGAGTCCAAAGTAAATTGGACAATTTCCTGACAAGCAGTTTCATGGTTAGGTGAGGCGTGCTCCCTCATTATTTTATTACAAATTAAGAAAATGAGAAATCTAGAGTTGATTCGATAGCATTTGGTAGCTTTTCAGTGGAATATTAAATATAATAAACAATGAATGCACTGAGCAGCTCAGCAGCATTAAAAGGTCTGAAAGACCACAGAACACAACTATGATGACAGATTTATTTCTATGGTTAGGTTAAGCATCTTCACAACATCTAACCAAGTCAAGAACATTCTTGAAGAGGTCGGACTGTCACTGTCAAAGTCTACAATCAAGAGACTCCTTTAAGAATGTAAATACAGAGTTTACAACAACCTGCAAACCTCTGGTTACACTGAAGAACAAGAGGGCCAGACTGGACTTTACCAGAAAATATCTGAAAGAGCCTACACAGCTCTGGAGATTATTCTTTGGACAGATGAAACCGAGATGAACTTGTACCAGAATGATGAGAAGAGAAAGGTATGGAGAAGGAAGGAAATGCATATTATCTGTCAAACAACGCAATGTTATGACATGGGTCTATATGGCTTCCAGTGGAGCTGGGCAGCTATTGTTTATTGATGAGGTGACGCTATACTCTCTGCTCAGATTCAGCTAAATGCTGCAAAACTGATTGGACAGCGCTTCACAATATAAATTGATAATGATCCAAAGCAAAAGCAGTCCAGGGTTTTTTTTT
>NW_024583213.1:89034-91613 GCF_018398535.1 Haplochromis burtoni | reverse complement strand
GATACTGGATGTTGTGTTTTTCTCCACAATTTTAATTATAAGCTAGATACATTGCTGCTAACAGCAACAGGGATGAGTCAGTGAGTCAGTTGGGATTGTGAATCATGATTCATGAGTAAGTAAAGTGATTCTCGAGTACTGAACGATTCGTTCATGATTCGCGCATCACTAGCTTGCTTGTCTTTATGTCACTGGCTTCCATGTCCTCCTTTGGCCAGCTTATTATGTCAGCAGTGTATCTGACGACCAGCAGAGCGTAGGTGTTAATTGCCTGGATCTTGTTCTTCCCATTCTGCTGGCTCCTAAAGATGCACTGAGCACTTCTTCACTCATTTCTTTTTGGTTTTTTCCTGTTAAATAGGAGGTTTTTTCCTTCCCACTTTTGCCAAGTGCTTGCTCATAGCAGGTCATTTGGGGGTTTCTTCCTAATATTGTTGGGTCTTACCTTAGTATATAAAGCATTTTGAATTGACTGTTGCTGTGAATTGGTGCTGTATAAATGAAACGGAAATAAACTGGAATGAAACCAGAGGAAAAATACATATTGTTCATAGGAATGAAATTCTGAATCAAACAAACAGAGGTTCATGCAAAAAACAATATAGCATTTAATCAGTTCTTAACTTTCATCAGACTCAGGTTGGGTACTGAAATTCTTCAGTCCTTCCTTTTATGCTATGACAGCTGCATGGTAACCTCCTATTAAAAAAACAAGCACACAAACAAAAAATCATTAATTAGATCAATATGAAAAGTGTGATTTATCTTGTTGAGAATCAAAACTATAATTACACTCATACAAAGCAATATAGTACTGCAAGTACAGTACATGCTATTTAGATGACAGTGAATAAAACCAGTTATGTTTATAATAAAAAGACATTTTAGCTAACAAGGTGAAAGGGTACACTAAATTCTCAGTTTAATGTGAACACCAGTTCATACCCTGACACAACTTGAAAGTAGATTAGTAGCATGTAGCATGTTCAAAAAGTAGATTTTGAGTAGTAGTAGTTCAAAATCTACTTTTTGAACATGCCATAGCAGGAAGAGAAAGTGTTATTTAATTACAACAACCGTTCTCACGGGCAGCTCACTTTCTGGGCAGTATTTACTTTGAAGGGAATAGTATTGTGTGTTGTATATATTCATATATGTTTTTTTGATTTTACATACTTTAAGAACTTTGTAGTGCAGTAACAATAATACAGTTTTGGCGTTAACTTGAAGTTACGGCAGAGGTTACTTTTAAATGTTAAATCTAAAAGAGAAATCAGACGTGAAATGCACCATTTATAAAATATAATGTGATTTTCCATATACACATGTATCATTTCCTAAATGTTGCCAGAACAAACAACGACAGTGGAATTTTAAGTGTAGTTTTAAGATAAAAAGGCAATTTAAGAAACTTTGACCCCAATGAAAGTTTGACCATATTTGACCTTGAACAGAACTGAGATTACTCAGATGCTTAATATAACTAGGACAAATCAAAAAGTCTGCTAATAAAACAAAGGATATTGTTGCAGTATTCAAAGATGTTTTCACTGATGAGCTCTCTAATTCATAGGCATCAGAGTCAGATGATTCATTTTTACAGTTTAAGTAGAAGTCACTGTCACGATTTTAGAAATACCCAATCACTTACTGTATTACTGACACAATCCCCAAATGTCCACATTCCCTCTTCATTCGTCTCCCCTTGTATGTAAATTTGAAGATATAGTCTTCATCATTATAGATAGTGGTAATGAGAAACAGGGAAAATAGCATGTACTTGTCACTATTGACTGGAGTGTGTTGATAAATAGCTCCAATTAGCAGTAACCTTCAAGAAGCCACTTGGGCTTTTACCAGTGAATCAGTTTTGTTTATGTGGAACAAACTCTTGTGGTTGAGAAACAGAACATTTCAAAACTGCAAAGAACCTAGCTTATCGACATCAATGCATGGTTTGAGAGTTATGATGAACTTAAGAGATTTCTTGTCCACAGAAAACTGCACCGTTGTGTAGTAACAGGGATGTTGGAAGGTATTAATATGTATATCATTATCATATTATTAAATAGTGTTTTTAAAACAGTTGTAAAGTGCCTTAGATTTGAAGAAAACCACACTAACAATAAGAATGCATGTTCCACCACAAGGTCAAACAAACTGTCTTACATTCTTTCCATCACGCACTCACAGTGATAAACTATGGCCAGAGATAATGGGAGAAAAATTACAAGAAAAATAGCTGATAAAACTTAGTTATCAGCAGTTGTTTAACGGAAACTACTGATTCTGCCAACCAAAGTTTAGGTACTAGAACCTCAAGAGCATGATCACCTGTGGTTTTAAAATCAAGAATCAAAATCTGTGTCAGGTTTACTGTAGTATGTGTACACATACCTGCTTTCAATGTACAGAGCAGACAACAACAAAAATACTGACAATATAACACAGACAGCATGACACAGACAATAACAACACTATACTATACCATACCAGATACTATACCAGATGGCATCAGCTCGAGGGTCGTCAGGTCCTGCGCGGACCAACTGTGTGGGGTGATGGAGCACCTCTTCAAC
>NW_024583213.1:83432-87659 GCF_018398535.1 Haplochromis burtoni | reverse complement strand
TGTGGGACTAATAAAGGTTATCTTATCTTATCTTATAGCATATTTAGGGTGCAATGGCACTGAGAGCAAAAACGTTGGAATAAAGTTCAGGATTAAATAAGGCATGGTAAGCTAGTTACTACAGTATGGTAAATGGACCGGTTCTTATATAGCGCTTTTCTACTCTGAGCACTCAAAGTGCAGTATATATATGATTGATCATGAATATGCACAGTGTGTAAAATAAGTATTGAACAAGTCACCATTTTTCTACGCAAATAAATTTCTAAAGGTGCTACTGACAATGAATTCTCACCAGAAGTTGGTAACAACCCATTAAATCCACACATGCAAAGAAATCAAACCATAGATGCCCATAAATTAAGTTATGAGTAATAATGAGAAATGGCACAGGGAAAAAGTAGCTTACTGAAATTTGATACTTCGTACAAACAGTGCTAAGTTTTAGCTCTTGATGAAGACAGCTTCAAGACGCCTCCAGCACGGAGAAACTAGTTGCTAAGGTGTGATTTTGGCCCTTTTCTCCACACACTTTGATTAAAGTCAGGCCTGAGCTGTTCTAGCAGCTTTATTTTATTTATCTGAAACCAGTTAACAGCTTACTTTGTTGTTTTTGGGTTTTTGGGGTCCTTGTCTTGCTGAAAAGTCCACCTTTGTTTCATCTTCATCATCCTGGTAGATGACTGCAGATATTTATCAAGAATGTCTCAGTGCTTGTTTCTATTCATTCCTACTTCAATTATATGAAACATGCAAGTGCTGTATGATGATAAACAGCCCCACAACATGATGTTCCCACCTCCAAACCTCATTGTTCATATAGTATTTTCGGGTTGATGTGCAGTACCTTTTGAACCTCCAAGCATGGTCTGTATTATGGCATCCAAGGAGTTCCGTATTGGTCTTGTCTGACCAGACTAAATTCTCCCAGAATTTGACAGGCTTGTTCAAATGTTATTCAGCAACCTTCAACATGCTTTTTTCTTGAATGAATGAATGCCAACATGTACTGTGACATACTGAAGCAGAGCACGATCCCCTCCCTTCAGAAACTGGGCCACAGGACAGTATTCCAACATGATAACAACCCCAAACACACCTCCAAAAAGACCAGTGCCTTGCTAAATAAACTGAGGGTAAAGGTACTTGACTGGCCAACCATGTCTCCAGACTTAAACCCTTTTGAGCATCTGTGGGCATCCTCAAATGGAAGGTTGAGGAGTGCAAAGTCTCTAACATCCACCAGCTCCATGATGTCATGATCTACAACTTATTTCTGTTTCAGAGAATCAAATTTTCCTTCTACAGGCTGTTACAGCCAAGTCCACAGCTGCACCCCTTATATGCACAACCCAAAGCAGTTAATCTCCCCCTGTCCTGTACCATTTTTTCTAAACATATCCTTGCTTGTTAAAGCCACAAAAACAAAAAAACAAACAAACAACCACAACTATTAACATGCAGGTTTGACTGTACAGTAGAACAGAGCAACACTATTCACCATTCCCATTAACTGCCATTTCCAGCTATATGAAAATAATAACAACCAATACTTTCTAATAATTTCTCCTCATAACCTACTCCTAGCTTGTTATTTCATTTCATTTCATTTATTTATTTATTTCACACTTGGTACAACAATTCAAACAAACCAACCACACTTTCTATCAAAAAGCACTACAACCATGTGTGAAAAGGAGCAGGAAGAAGAAAATATTCTTATTAAACCCTGCCCCCTATCTACAATCCAACTTATATTACAAGTGGGCACCAAAAATCAGGGAACAAACTAATATTAACATTTATCTCCGGTCCTAACCCAAACCAAACAACAAATTTACAATCAGAATATACCACTCCACATAGTAACAAGGAGAAAAATAAAATTAAAATAAATAAAACAAAAAATTATAATGGATCCTTTTTCAATGAACTCCAATTTCATTCACATTCTTCATATTGAGTTATCGTTTTAAGCATGTAACACTTTTTAAAACAATGTAAATTTATACAATTCTTTAAATTATAATGAAGAGAGTTCCACAGTCGTATACCCCTAACCGTTGGACTCATTAATCTTTGTGTAGTCCTAGCTAGCTGATGCTTAAAATAAAATTTCCTTCTGCTATCTTCTCCCCCTGAACACAATAAAAATACTCTTTGTAACTTAAAGGGCAAAATATTATTTTTAGCCTTAAACATAATTAATAGTGTCCGTAATTTCACTAAATCTCCTAATTTTAATAATTTTGATTTTATAAATAATTTATTTGTATGTTCTCTATATTTAACATTATGAATCATTCGTATCACTTTCTTCTGTAATAAGTTTAGAGGTTTTATAGTATTCTCATATGTATTCCCCCAAACTTCAACACAGTAACTAAAATATGAGAAAAACAATGAAAAATATAAAATGCGCATTGTTTTATAATCTAATAAATCTCTTACATTTCCCAAAATATAAATGCTTTTAACCATCTTCTTTCTAATATACTCAATATGAGATTTCCACGTCAAATTTTCATCTACTATTACACCCAAAAAACGAAATTCAGTAACTCTTTCAATCAATTCTCCATCCAATTATTAGATTGATAAGATAAAACTTTATTAATCCCTCGGGTGGGTTCCTCTGGGAAATTCGATTTCCAAAAAGCACAGCACCGACAGAAGTTACAGTTACAGAATATTATATATATATATACACACACACACACATATATATAAATACATATATATATATAAATAAAATATACGAAGGGGATAAATAGAATAAATAGGAATAAAAATAAAAATACAAGTGAATTGCACATTTCAAGTATTGAGGTCTATTGCACTGTTGACTATTAACAAAAGGTATTGCACAGTGAGGTGAAGAGGCACTACAGCTTAGTTGTTCCCCCCTCCTTTGTCCTCCTGTTTCCCCTCCCTCTCCCCTCCAGAGAGGAGTTAAACAGTCTGATGGCGTGTGGGACAAAGGAGTTTTTAAGTCTGTTAGTTCTTGTCTTTGGGAGAAGCAACCTGTCACTGAACAGACTCTTCTGGTTGTTAATGGCCGTGTGCAGAGGATGCCCAGCATTGTCCATAATGTCCATCAGTTTCTTTAATGTCCTTTTCTCTGCCACTGTCACCAGAGTGTCCAGCTTCATGCCGACCACAGAGCTAGCCCTTCCTGATCAGTTTCTCCAGCCTGGATGAGTCCTTCTTTGCTGTGCTGCTCCCCCAGCACACCACAGCATAGAAAAGTACTCCAGCAACCACCGACTGGTAAAACATCCTCAGGAGCTTCCTGCAGATGTTAAAAGACCTCAGCCTCCTGAGGAAGTACAGTCGGCTTTGGGCTTTTTTATACAGGTGCTCTGTGTTGCATGACCAGTCCAGTTTATTGTCCACCCACAATGATTTTTAATTTGACTGCTGGTTTTTGATCATTTGTTTTCAAGATTGCTGTGAAAACTCTAGGTCCATGGACCTTTCATTGTTTTAACTGTTGCTGTACAAACATAAGTAACATAAGTAACAGACGGCACACTTTGAACGTGTTTGTCATCTTGACTGTTGTGATATGTTTCTATACATCACTGTGCATATAATCATTAGTTATAAATTTATGGTGTCTTTGACCTGTCTTCCTCCCCTCTCCCCCAGTCGCGGCAAATTGCCCCTCCCTAAGACTGGTCCTGCCTTATGTTTCTTCTTGTTAAAAGGGAGTTTTTCTTTCCTACTGTTGCCAAAGGACTTGCTCATTGGGGATCATATGACTGTTGGGGTTTCGTCTGTTTCCTCAGTATTATTGTAGGGTGTTAACCTTACAATATAAAACACATTAACCCTCTCAGGCTCAAATTAAGTTTTTTGTTGCTAATGCACAACCAAGTCCTGCAGTGGTACTTCTGAGTAAAAAAAACTCATGAAATATGTATGTGGGGTAATCAGGTTGTTAGTTTTTAACTGTGGCAAATCGGCAACATCTGCCTTGAGACGGTTAAGACTAGGGATGGGTACCGGTATCCGGTGCTATTATGGCACCGGTTCTGACATAAACGGTAGTAACCAGACCAAAAAGCAGCGCACATTTCGGTGCTTTATTTCGGTGCTTTTTTTTTTCCTGAGCTGTGATACACTTTGGATTCCAGCCAATCATTTTACCTTTGCAAGTGTAGTAGGCGGGGCCAGGTACGTACGTTCTTTTAGAGCAGAGCTGCAGATTAAAAATGTCCAAGG
>NW_024583213.1:75500-82068 GCF_018398535.1 Haplochromis burtoni | reverse complement strand
TTAGATTTACTATGTTTAAAACTCCTCTGGGTTAAATTTGTCATATTTCAAACTGTTTGCTGGAAAAATGGTCATTTTATGAAGATTAAAGTTCAAGTCTCTTACCAGCTATATGTTCTGTAACTATGTCATGTGCACATGTTCCACTGAAATCAAACTGCAACTACACAGCAAAAATTGTAGTGTTAAAATGTGCTGGAGTAAATGTCTCAGAGTTGATTTTAAACCTCAAAGTGTGATTTAAACTCTTTCTGATTTAAATTGTACTCAATGTTGGAGTTATTTCACAAAATGTATTCCATCAGTGTTGATTTAACTCTTAAAAGAGAAAATTCTAAATACCTTAACTCTGCACAGAGGTTGGTTAAAAATGTTAACTCTGTCATGAGTTAACTTTATAGCTTTAACTCTGTATAGAGTTAATTTTGAACTTAATTTTGAAGACACTCCCAGTGCGGGCATTTTTCTTCATCGGTTGGAGCCTCATTGAAGAACAGTACTGATTTTGCACCTGCATGCAGTTCTACAGGGTAAGTAGAATTAAGTCAAACTTACTAAGATAGTCAGAAACTGGTGCTATAAAATGTATTTTGTGCATTTAAACAATTTAAACAAAGAAAATATGCTCGCTTTTGGCGCTAGCAATAAAGAGTAAAGTGTTAATAGCCTCTAACTATGTCAATGTTACAGATCACATTCAAGCTGCTAGTGATGAAAAATACCCAAAGCAAACTGCTCAGGCTGGCATTAATGCCCCTCTATTGTTTGATTTTGTATTTTGACATCAAAAGAACTGCAAAAATAAAAAAGGCTTCAAACATGCACTGTTTGGAGTGACTCAGGGTAGGCTTTATTTTGTCCTCTTAAACTTTCAGTCTTGCATTTTTCTAAAGAATGTTGGTCCAGGTTAAGTATAATCAACAACTGAAGTATGTGAAGCTAAATGAGGATGAAGGACAGTACGACTTTCTGCAATTTAATGTAAAAGGTGTGTAGGGTATTTCTACTTTATCTTGGATAAACAATATGTTCACAATAATATTTAAATGCATATTGTAAGAGCTACTTGGTTGATGCCAAAATATTCAGTGACCTTTTTGGACAAAGCAACGTGCTGTTAGCAGTATTCTCCGATGATGGTGAGATACACTTTAAAGCATAATTAAGCACTTTACATTCAATTGAATTCAATTCTGCTTCTGAGTTGTCTGACTCCAACTCAAGCTTCAGCTCACGTGCCTCAACTATAATCTTAGATGAGGTCCCATGCAAGAAATGAAGACTCAACAATACTGCTGCAGTATCTGCTAAACAGGTTGCTACAAAGCTTGACACTTACGCTTTGTTCTTTTCCTCTCAAGTTTGTAGAAAGATTCCTTATTGCCATGTTTTTGCTCAATGTTAATTTTTCTCTTTTTGTTTGTTTTTTCATTTTTAATAGTTAATTGAGACTGTCTTAAGAAGCAAGTCTGGTTCTGATGAAGTAATATAGGAATACCAAGCAAAAAAAAAAAAAAAAAAGGAATACCAAGCAACAAACACCATGAAGGATGCCACAAGACGACAGATGGTTAACATACTTGTGGCTCACATGACTGATAATCACGTGATCATTTCCATTTTAAGCATTTCCAAATAATCATTTTCCATACTGCCAGTATAAATATACACAGTATAGCTGCCATCACTACAATATACATGTTTTACACACTCCTTTTGTTGTTGACATTTACAGGCTGTGTGCAAAAGGCCACACTCTTCAAATTCATGCCAGCTAATATTTTTACGTCCAGTAGGTGTCCTGCTAGAGCAAATGAAGCTTCAAGACGCTTTGCTTCATGAAGCTTCATCTGCCCATCACTAGTTTACAAACAGTTCTTCAGGTGACCCAAATCTCCAAAGGACTGTGAGTGTTGTACACCAGCTTGATGGGGATGCTTGCAAGGAGGCCATGTCTTTGCTCAAACCTACTACAGACAACTCTGTGAGTTTCCAGAAGATGAAAGATACATTTCAGCAGCGTCAGACGCTTATTAATGACCCAAGCAGAAGTGTTGATATCCTATCCACTTTTCCAAGACTCCTGGATATAAAAGGACTGGTAAGTTAGAATTGATTTGTTTTAAATAGAATTTGGAGCTAGCAGTTGTTTCAAGTACAATTTTCTTTCTCAAAGGTGGAGCAAGACTTCACTCTCCTGTTCGATGACGACACATCCTCCAGGTTGCTTCAGAAATGGAAAACATTCTTCAGGCCAAATGTCATAAAAGAGGTTAAGAAGCTCACGTCAACACCAGAGTTGCTTCACTTGGTGCAGTCAGCAGAAGGTCACCCAGAAAATCATCGAGATGATTCTACAAGTGAGTTGTATTTTTTGTATATTAAAGGTTAAAGCTGCATTCAGGGGCGAATATGAATTTGTTTCTGGCAGGTTTCGGCTGTGTGCAGGCAGGAGTTGGACGCAAAATGCAGGCTCTCAGACACGAGGGATGAACTGAAAATCACAGCTTTATTGGCTGGCCAGGAAAACGCATGCGACACAAAACCTAAACTAAACTGGGAAAGAATAAACTAAACTCACGGGGAAAACACACAGCAAAACACAGCCATGAGGGACAACGTGACACTGACACAGAGAAACACGGGGCTTAAATACGCTGGGGAATAACGAGGGAATGAGACACAGAAGGAGAGCACAGCTGGGAGTTATCAGAACTGACAAGACAAGGAAGCAAAGGAGGATACACTCACATGAGACACAGACCTTCAAAGTAAAACAGGAAGTATAACACTGAGACACGGACTGGACACGATGGAGACAGAGCAACTAAAAAAAAAAATACAGCATAAACCTAATTAATTCAATTCAATTCAATTTTATTTATATAGCGCCAAATCACAACATAAAGTCGCCTCAAGGTGCTTCATAGATACAGAGAAAAACCCAACAATCATATGACCCCCTATGAGCAAGCACTTTGGCAACAGTGGGAAGGAAAAACTCCCTTTTAACAGGAAGAAACCTCCGGCAGAACCAGGCTCAGGGAGGGGCGGCCATCTGCTGCGACCGGTTGGGGTGAGAGAAGGAAGACAGGATAAAGACATGCTGTGGAAGAGAGACAGAGGTTAATAACAGATATGATTCAATGCAGAGAGGTCTGTTAACACATAGTGAGTGAGAAAGGTGACTGGAAAGGAAAAACTCAATGCATCATGGGAATCCCCGGCAGCCTACGTCTACTGCAGCATAACTAAGGGAGGATTCAGGGTCACCTGGTCCAGCCCTAACTATATGCTTTAGCAAAAAGGAAAGTTTGAAGCCTAATCTTGAAAGTAGAGATAGTGTCTGTCTCCTGAATCCAAACTGGAAGCTGGTTCCACAGAAGAGGGGCCTGAAAACTGAAGGCTCTGCCTCCCATTCTACTTTTAAATACTCTAGGAACAACAAGTAGGCCTGCAGAGCGAGAGCGAAGTGCTCTAATAGGGTGATATGGTACTACAAGGTCATTAAGATAAGATGGGGCCTGATTATTTAAGACCTTGTATGTGAGGAGCAGGATTTTGAATTCATTGGATTTAACAGGAAGCCAAAACAGGAGAAATCTGCTCTCTCTTTCTAGTCCCTGTCAGGACTCTTGCTGCAGCATTTTGGATTAGTTGAAGGCTTTTCAGTGAGTTTTTTGGACATCCTGATAATAATGAATTACAGTAGTCCAGCCTGGAAGTAATAAATGCATGAACTAGTTTTTCAGCGTCACTCTGAGACAGGATATTTCTAATTTTAGAGATGTTGCCAAATGGAAGAAAGCAGTCTTACATATTTGTTTAATATAGGGCTGAACGATTATGGAAAATAATCTAATTGCGATTTTTTGCCCCAATATTGCGATTGCGATGCGATATGCGATTATTTTTTAAGGTCTTTGTCTTCTGTATTATTAAACAAAGACAAGCAATACATCATATAGTATGGCCAATACTATATTACATTAATTTTAAACTGTTCTTTCCTGGAAGACAGACCTCTGTTATGATGACATGAGGTGATGCATGAATTGATGACTGACATTTTTATTTAACTTCTTCAATCACAACAGTATATTTGAACATACACAATAGTTTATTTTTAGCTTACAAACATCTGAGCATAAAGTGCTGACAAGGAACCCTGGTGTAAACATTAAAATGAAAGTCAGTACAATGTGCAGATTGCAGAAATATACATAAAAAAAATCAGTGGCTTTACCACACTCAGTTTTTCGACATCTGTGAACTACTAGACAGTCATTCAATTAAAAAATAATATTAAATAAATAAAACTAATAAATAAAAAATACACACATCTTACTGATCTCTGCAGTCAGTAACATTACACATAAAGTGCAAACATAATAGCAATTGTATAAACACACACACAAACACGCCTTTAAAATCTTAAAGGCGTGAAATTGGACGGTCTAGCCTTCTGACGTTCTGATTAGCGTCACCGCTGTCTCGGTGGAGTTTAATAAACTCGGCCGTCTGCTTCTTGCTATCTAAAATATAACCAGACACTGGTGTAAATTCTCGACTGTCTCATACTTCTGTTTAATACAGTTTTCTGTTTGACGTTTAGTCAGCTGTGTGAAAACCAAGGAGGAACCCACCCGGGGGATTAATAAAGTTTTATTTTATCTAATCTAATAACTTTAATCTCAGCCAAACCGATTTACTCACGAACAAACAAAACACTGAAAAAAGCCCAACAATAACATTTTTAGGTTGTCTAAGTGACTTATATATTACGTTTAACCCGAGCAGCGAAACTCCGCGGTGATCTGAAAATGATGTGCCGGGAGTTGTGCCGTTCTCGGCCGCATCAGTAACCCTCGAGCTCCCGGCTCGCTATCGAGCTGGTGGGTAGCAGACGCCTCTGAAAACGTCGAAGCACTTTTGCAAATATGGGATATCTTGATAAACCGAGCAGATATTTGATGTTTACACAACTACTTTCTCGCCTGAAAATATGTTAAAAGTTTATTTTGTGACCCAGAAAGATTAGTATGAGTAATTTTAAAACTTAGTAGCGGCCGCCATTGCTGGAAACTGGAGTTTGGCTGGGCCGCGCTATGAATTCTGGGATATGGTAGTAATTTGGACAGCCTTCGGCGCGTCGCTGTGACGTAATCGGTCTACAAATGCGGCCTCAGGAGGATGCAGCCCATGAATTTGGACATGTCCAGAGTATAATCGCAGCCTTTGCGGTTAGAAAATTGCACTTGATCATGTCGCGATATTATCGCAAATGCGATATATCGTTCAGCCCTAGTTAATATGTGCGTTGAAGGACATGTCCTGGTCAAAATGACTCCAAGGTTCCTCACAGTGTTACTGGAGGCCAAGGTAATGCCATCCAGAGTAAGAATCTGCTTAGATACCATATTTCTAAGCTTTTCAGGGCCGAGTACAATAACCTCAGTTTGATCTGAATTAAGAAGCAGAAAGTTAGCGGCCATCCAGGTCTTTATGTCTTTAAGACATTCCTGCAGTTTAACTAATTGGTGTGTGTCATCTGGCTTCATGGACAGATAGAGCTGGGTGTCATCTGCATAGCAGTGAAAATGTATGCTATGTCTTCTAATGATCTGCCTAAGGGAAGCATGTATAATGTAAACAGAATTGGTCCTAGCACTGAACCCTGTGGAACTCCATAATTAACCTCAGTGTGTGAAGAGGACTCTCCATTTACATGCACAAATTGTCTATGAAGAGAGATACTTAAGACACTGCAAGGCAGACTGATAATACCTACAGCATGTTGAATCCTAAAGCAATTATTTAGCTAGAGAGTCAAATATCAACAACAAGGTGAACATAGTCAAGTTGTTATAAGCAGACATTAAACAAATCAAAATGATAAATAAGAGCAATTTAAAACTACTGATTAACAAAAAACAAACGTATATAAAATCAAAACAGATATAGAACATAGATAAATCAGTAGTTAAAATGTAAGTTTTGAAATTTAAGCTTAAAAGTGTGGATTTGGTGCTTTATTCAAATGCAGCTGAGAACAGGTGAGTCTTCAACCTGGATTTAAATAAACTGAGTGTTTCAGCTGATCTGAGGCTTTCTGGGAGTTTGTTCCAGATATAAGGAGCATAAAAGCTGAATGCAGCTTCTCCGTGTCTGGTTCTGACTCTGGGAACTGATAAAAGACCGGATCCAGATGACCTGAGGGATCTGGAAGGTTCATACTGGGTCAGGAGGTCACTGATGTATTTTGGTCCTAAACCATTCAGAGCTTTATAGACCAGCATCAGAACTTTAAAGTCTATCCTCTGACGTACAGGCAGCCAGTGTAAAGACCTCAGAGCTGGACTGATGTGGTCCACTTTTTTGGTCTTAGTGAGGACTCGAGCAGCAGAGTTCTGAATGAGCTGTAGTTGTCTGACTGATGTTTTTAGGTAGACCTGTAAAGATGCTGTTACAGTAATCAAGCCTACTAAAGATGAATGCATGGACTAGTTTTTCCAGGTCCTGTTGAGACATCAGATCTTTGATCCTTGAAATATTCTCAAGAAATTAG
>NW_024583213.1:47256-56597 GCF_018398535.1 Haplochromis burtoni | reverse complement strand
ACTCAAGGGAGTAACTAGTTTCTTTCTAGTTTTTGCTCTTAGAATATAATACAACAAGGTCGGCAACCATACCTCCTCGCTGTCAGGCATCAGAAGAGCAAGACTGACACCTTCTACATCACCATGGATGAGCATCTCGTCCATGCCATGCAAGCCCCTCACTTGGGCCATTTAATGAACTTTTAAAAGCACATTTTGTGTTTAATTTGTCCCAAGATAATATAAAGCTGAAGTTGTTATTTGCAGTGGAAGAAGACATGTCTGTCTTTTGCCAAACAAGTGATTTACTTTTGGTTGAAGATGACATTTTGTTTATGGAAAACAAGTTGCCTACAGAGTGTTTTGATAACCATCTATATGCATTCAGAGTTGTACATACCGAGGAGAGATGCATAGTGAAAATGTCACATCTAAAGTTTTATATACCTTTTGATATGCAAAGGTCATACAGTGTTTCAGATTAGACAGTGTACATTGTACCCTCTTAAAAATTTTTTATGACATAATAAATGTCCATTTGGGAAAATGTATTGTGTGCAATGTAATTCTTTCTCAGAATTTAATTTATTATTATTCAGTCTCTAAAGTGTTATTTTAACTCTGTTTTGAGAGTTAAAACAGTGTTAAATATTTTAACTATTTCAAAAATAGTTATTCCAAAAAAACTCTAAAGAGTGTGGAGCTATATTCACCCTGAAAAAGTGCTGAAAATGACTGTGGGAGTTAATCTAACACTGGTCGTTTTGCTGTGTAGTGAGCGCATTTAGGCATGTAAATGTGGTGGATCATAAATTTGATTAGTTTTGGAGTTGTACATTTCTGTTCCCTATATTTCGTCTCATGTCTTAATTATTGTTTTATTTGTTGTTTTGACTGTTTTGCTTTATGTGATATGCAGTGGGAGTTAGGGGGGAGGGGGGATAAGTAGTGAAAGTTTTGCCTGGGTTGATTGTGCGTCGATCCATTGGTAATGCCTCGGGGCTGCAGTAGGTGGATTTGTCCGTCTCCTCCTTCACTCAGTACAGACGAGAGCTGTGTGTCTGTGCCATTCTTTCACTCTCCTCACTATTTACTCTGTTTAAGGCAACTGCCATCCACAGAACTGTATAAATGTTAGTGATGGGAATTCCGGCTCTTTTTAGAGAACCAGCTCTTCGGGTTGTTTTGTTGCTTTAATTAATTTATTATCAAAAACAATATAAAATTATGCACAAAAGGAATTACTAATGTAAAAAAAACGTGGTTTATTTATATACGTTTATATATAAATATATACGGTGGCCCCTAGAGACAAAACATGTACAAACTCCAAAACACATTTCTAGCGTTAACTGAACTTCCAAACAGAGCTACTAGATCACTTAAATTACACAGTTGAAAGCATGTGTGTATTGTTTGTGTATTTATACACAAGCACTCATATATATTCAAATAATAAAAAAAATTGCATTTACCTGTTACTACCACACACCAATTCCGGTCGTTGGTACTTGCTGGCTTGTTCCTTGTCCATCCTGGAGCACTTCCGTTGTGTTTTGGAGTTTGTACGTGCTTTGTCTCTATGGACCGCCGTAAATATACTTTTATTTATTCACTCCACATAAAATGTAATAAATAAATCATATAATACAAAAACCAACTATTCACATTTCAACTTTTAACTATTTAAATTAAATGTTTACATGGCTAATTGTCTTTTTGGAAAAGTGTTTGAACACCCATGGCAGGTTGTGAGCAGGGTGCGTCTTATCAGCACCAGGTATAAAGTGCAGCCAGCTGCAGAATTAAAGCGTTTTGTTTGCTTTTCTGTTGGTAGAGGCTCCACAGAGCTGCAATGATTAGAGTCTTGTTGCTCAGTGGTCATTCATCACCCTATTTGGGATGGGGTGGAACCAACACCTTGTTGAATCTAGGCCACAAAGAATCAGGGCGGTTCTTAAGGCAGAAGGGGTTCAACATGGTACCAGCAGAATGTCTCTAACAAAGTGTTCAGTGAGTGCATGTCAAAATGTGGGATTTCTTTTTATTCCACATTATTTACTATAAACACCAGCATCCATCATGCCGGCTTTGACTTCAACATCTCTGCTGTAGAAAAATTAATTTCATATAGTTTTAAAAAAACACACGTGCAGCAGGTCTCTACACCCTGACGTAGCACAAAATCTATGTGTGAAATTTGTAGCAGCCAGTTTAGCCCTATGCAACTCCTACAGCTTAGCTGAATTTTGTGTGAGGCTGATTCATTCTGTCCTCAATCTAGCAGAGCACAGAACATACCAACATATCTGACATGAAGAGAGACAAATGTGATTAAGACAGCTTGAAAACATTTAGAGAAGAGCTTCTTTTCAGTCTATACTCGATTGTTAAAAGTAACATCAAAGGTTTGACAGTTAAACTAATAATACCGCACTGTGCCATTCACACCGACTAATGGAATTGTGTTTGAACAGGAAAACTAAGATTTGTACTCTTAAAACATTGGTTTCGAGCCTGCGATGAGTATTTATATGCACTGTGGATATGCTGGAGGAGAAACAGTGTTAAAAGTGAAGTTAGGAGTCCAGTAACATTTAGCATCTGCTTCCAGAGCTCCTCATAGCCGCTCACAGCCACATTATGGGAGTGGATATGAGCAATTTCTTTTAACTTTGTTTTAAAATCTTTTTATGTTTTGTCCTCACACGCACAAAAGATTGTCAGTGAGACACAAACTGCTGACAGTGACGCCATATCATGCCGCCTCAGCAACTCGCAGCCAAATATTACCCATAATTCTCCTCCAAAGTGACTCCCAAAACAGCTGCATATGAAACTGGAAGGTTCAAATTAAAATTTCATCATTTGTTTTGAATCCCCCAGTATGACCGAGGGAAGAGTGCAAGCCGGTGTGTAGTAGTGCAGGAAACTCCCACTCCAGATGGCTGCTGTGTGTGGAACCCTCATGAACACAGCGCCCACGCATGGACCCTGGTATGTAGTTAATGAACGAGGATGCACATGGCCTGGGCGCAGCTCGTATGCTGTCTGGAGGACAGCCACCTGTGGAATGTGATCTGTGCGAGAGGAAAATTATACAACAGCATCTGGTCACTGGGAACCAAAGATGCAGAACAGCTGGGATGCCATGAATGGGTACAGATAGAAGTCCTCCATTCACTTAAATCACTGGAGGTTTTACGTGTTTCTCTGCATAATATCTCAGTTTGACTCACACGTCTGCAGCTCGCTGTTATTTTCATTACTGCCACTGCTGCACTTGCATAAACAGTAAAGGGTGATTATCTCAAGACCTAGAGCAGAGGCAGTGTTACACTTTATGTTGTTACCCTAACACAGAATGCAGTAATGGCTGGCTGTTTGAAGTATTTCAAAGAAACCTAGAAAGACAACTGAGGTTTCGGGTTTTTATTCTAAGTTTGCAGAAAGGGACATATTTAGAATTTTGATAAAAGCATCATAAAACGATTTCTATGTTTTATGACTCTACAACTCTACACCAGTAACGGGTAGGACTGTTCCAGTCAAAGTCCCATAAGAAATGAAAGTCCAATAAATACTAATATAATAATAATAATGTGTTAGCCCCCGTAGGGAAATTACTCCTCTTCATTTAACCCATTCACTCAGTGAAGCAGTGGGCAGCCACCAATGCAGCGCCCGGGGAGCAGTGTGTAGGGACAGTACCTTGCTCAGGGGCACCTCAGGGTAGCTGTTCAGTGGAGTCGAACCCCCGACCTTCCGATCATGGGGCCACCACTCTACCTACTGAGCTATCAGGGGCAAAGCTGCAGTTTGCAGTTTCTTAACTGCAAACTGATTTATGCAGTTAAGAAAAGACATGTTTTTTTTAACGCATTTAGAACTTGGACAAGTTGGACTGTTAGCTGTGTGACATTACAGGAATCACGTGCCACTTTACAACTGTGAGAAACTGAAAACAACCAGTCCCAGCTAAAGTCTTCAGCTAAGAGAATTTCATAAAAATTTAAGGTAGATTTTAATGAAATTCACTCAGTGATATTAATGCCTCACGGCCACTTTATCACCAATTTAGCCTAAAATAGTGATAAAAATGGTGTTAAAGGCAAAAACAAACTTAGATTAGTAGATTACTGATAGATTACTAACAGATAATAGTTTGGCAACCTGGGTGTGCCCTCCTTCTGTCCATATGATAGTTGTGATACCGTCCAGACCAACCACATACCCTGGATAAGCAGAGGAAGATGGATGAATGGATGGCTATTGATAACTACCATGCAAGGCTAGCTAGAACTAGCTGGAATCAGTCAATCAATAAATAAATCCAATAAATTAAAACAAATCGCTGTTGTGTGTGCCGGCAAAGTCTAGGACGAAGCCAGCAGAGGTGTTTGTCTCTAACTGCTGCATCTGTAACAAAACACACTCAAAAAGCACAAAACCTGAAAGAAAAAACAAAGGGAGTTACTCAAAGAAGAAGCATATATCTTTTCTGTAGTGTAGTGTGTATGAGTGTGAGCGAGAGGCTGGCCATACCAGGTGTATGATGTGTGACAGACGTGACATGAGCAGGTGACGGCTGGTCAACAGTGCTGACGTCAGGTGAGGCGATATCAATAACACAGCATAAACTGGCATGAGTTTAAAGCTGTTTGAAGCCAAGAGGAAAAGGTAAAGCTGATGCTAAGCCTGACAGCAGAAGGCTTGTTCCACCTTGTACACAGCAGTGCAGATGAGTGACAGAGAGCCCCCTGCTATAGCATGATAAGCTGATCTGAGTGCCAGAATTAGGACACTGAGTGCTGTTGGCACGACATATCAAATTGCAGCTACTGAGTGGAAGTACTACTGAAGATGATGATGCTCTCTTTTAATCTGAACAGTGGAAAGGTGCAGTAACAAATAGTGGTATGATACAATAAAAACCAAAATTGGATATGATATTAGATCTGCACGCTCAGTAAGACTTATCTACCGATACCTTTAGTACGCTGACATTTTCTTCATGGAGGTTCATTCTTGACCTTTAGAATTAGAATGCATAACGAAGCTGAAACGTCTAATCTGTCAGCCTTGATGCATATTCTGTTTTCTTTATCAGATATTGAGCTGGAGACATGATGTCACATCCAGGTAAGCCTCTTTTGAATTACATTTAAAAGCAGTGTTTCTCTCCACTTCCTATTCTTGCAAGAATAGGTTTAAAAATTTCCTTTTTGACAAATCCCCATTGTTAGGGCTGGATCAGGTGACCCTGAATCCTCCCTCGTTGCACTAATAAGGGATGTTTAGGGTTGGATGTACTAAGTGTTTCTTCTTGTCTCTCATTACACACTTTTGCATTTGATCACTAGTTATTATTACTCTCTGGATCTCTCCCTGTGTCGATTGTCCTGTCTTCATTCTCTCGCCTCCAACCAGTCGGTGGTTCCCCCTCCCTTTCCCAGAAATGTCATCCTGTGAAAAATGAGATTTTCCATACAAAAGTCACCAAGAGCTCGCTTATATGGAATCATCTGATTGTTGGCATTTTTTCTGTGTTAGTGTTTTTAACCTTACAATATAAAGAGAAGACTGTTGTTGTGATTTGGAACTATTTAAATAAAACTGAATTAAATGAACTGCAAACACAAACCTGAATTACCTCTTCAAGTTTTAAATTTGATTTGTGCAACCATCACATTCTCTCACTTTGAATATAAATTTCGTTAGAATTAATACTGCCTTTTTAGAAGTATTACCATTGCCAACACAGTAAAACTTTTATATATTTAGGTTTGAGAATTGTTGAAAAACTGAAACTGGTAGCACTTTCTTTTACAGCTCAGTAATAAAGGGGTAATAGTAGGGAAACAAGGGGAAATAAGAATGGAATAATGTGGCACCTTCTAGGTTATTACCATTCAATTACCAAAGTAATAACCACTTAATATCCAGCTAATATCATGGTAGCAACATGGTAGCTTGTTCAATTCAGGGTTGTGAGGGGCACAACACCACTGTCCTGCACCACCTTCATCATTGATTGACCCCAAACCATCCAAAGATATATATAGGCGGTCTATCCTTCAAGCTCGGGTCCTCTACCAGAGGCCTGGGAGCTTGAGGGTCCTGCGCAGTATCTTAGCTGTTCCTCGGACTGCGGACCTTGTTGATCCTGGTGACATCCGAGGTATATATATACCTCTAGTTCTCGATCCATATTTACAATAATAATGATCAGCTTATTTCACGACAATCTTACTTTTATGCAGCCTTAGATTTTTTGACTACTCTAAGTATTATCAGGCCCAACAAATACAGGCCCATATCTAAATTGTGTGCTCTAGCAAACGTTCTAGAAAAGTTTATTAGTGAACAACTGAAAGACCTTTTGGACAAAAATTCAGTTCTTTCTCAGCATCAGTCAGGATTCAGAAAACAACACAGCACAATAACTGCTGCTATTAAAGTGGTTAATGACATCGTTGATTCAATGGACTGCAAACAATTCTGCGCTGCTCTTTTTCTTGACTTGTCAAAGGATTTTGATACAGTTGACCATGCTATTTTAGTAAATAGACTAAACAATATTGTCTATCTGTAAATGCTGTAAGTTGGTTATCAAATTACTTGTCAGCAAGAACACAGTGTGTCCGTGCTGCTGGGTCTTCTTCCTCTTTTCTCCCAGTATACATATTAGGACCATTGCTCTTTTCTCTCTTTACAGAAACAACCTTTGTGATAATTCCATCTTTATGCAGATGATACACTTATCTATTGCTCATCTCCTTCAGTAGCACAAACCCTGCAGTTTCTGCAGTCTGCCTTTGATGTTGTTCAGTTCCATTTAACTCAACTTAAGTTGGTGTTAAATCCAGAGAAATCCAAGTTCATGTTATTCTCAAATGGCAAAGAGTTGTTAGTTACGTCTCCTAAGATTAAAACTATTCAAGGAAATGAAATTGGAATGGTCACATCTTACAAGTATCTAGGGATAATTATAGATCAGAATTTGTCATTTAAGACTCACATTGAAAGGCTTGTGTTGAAGTTAAAACTAAAACTAAGTTACTTTTTTAGAAACCAATCCTGTCTCTCCCACCAAGAGCAAAAACACTTGATTCATGCAACTTTATAATTCTATATGCCACCTACTGGCAGCCAGTTTTTTGCAGACTGTCTCGATTTATGCTTATTACACAGAAACTACCACAAGTGTTTTCAGTTAGTAACTACACACTTTTTAAGTTTAAGTTAAATTTTAATATGTAATTAATATTTTACTAAATAGAAACAGACAGTTTTGCATTTTGCAGCTGTTTTCTGCTTTTTACACAGAAACTACCAGAGGTAATTGCATGGTAATGACTTAGAAATTACCACATTACTTTCTAGTTCCAAATGTTTTCCCTACTATCACCCCTTTATTACCAAGCTGTAATAGAAGTGCTGCCCTTTAGAGCACAACACACTTTGACACTGCTTTGACTGTTACTGTCCTTTCTTTTACATTTTGTCAGGCGTTGTGTGGAGGCGAGGAAGAAGAAACCCAAACGCAGGACTGGCAGGTAGGTGAAGGTTTATTATAGGGAGTGGGTGAACAGAGGGTGAACGGACACTGACTGGCTAGACAACTGAACGGCTGACTGAACTGAGGGAACACACGGGAAGGACAACATAACATCAATGACACGACAGTGAACGAATAGAAACAGAGGGCTTAAATACACAGACTGGTGAGGATGATAATGAAAGACCGGTGAGTACACAGCTGAACATAATCTGACTAATGATACGTGGGAATAACTGGAACACAATACGCAGGCGGTACTGGCACAGAAAACAGATGTGAAAATAAACTGAAGATGACAAAACGGAAAACACTGGGTCAACGACCCAGGAACCCTGACACATTTCTATCCATAGTTTATTTTTTCAGTGGTCCTGTGTTTAAAATACAAAATAAATAATAATAATAATAAAAAAACAATATAAAAAAGAAAACTGTCCAAGTACTTGGTGTTAAAAACTATTTTTACTAGTTTGGTTAGTCTTCTAACCATGTTTCCTTTTTTCCCTTTATCTGAAGTCTGCTTGCCTGGGTGCATCTGTTGATCTCTACCAAAGACTGATGGGCTATGAGGCTATGCTGATTTACGTCATTTCTCATGACTTGTCTCTTGTCTTATGGCCAAATGAGATTTTTTTTTTACCAGCTGTTAAAGTAAGAATATGGAATATACTGGAGTAATAACGTAGAGTGAGCCAAGTGTAACGATGGTCTTATGAGGAACATGTAATGCAATTGTGCCAAAAAAGTGTTTGGAATGTTTGTGCCTTCTTACAGTGTTTGAGACAATCACTCATCTTATCCGTATCTGTTGTTTGCACGTGTCGTATTATGACAGAACCACTGAAGTACAGAGAAAATCAGTCTTTCTTTAGTATTGTGACAGTTACTAGTAAAAAAATCCAAAAGATTCGTATTTAAATGTAACAGGTAGTGCTGTCAGTAAGTTAAAGATAACTGACAAGGCTCAGACACAATTTCAAGGACTCAGCTGTAATGGCAAAATTCTACTTTTCAAAGCTAACATTCAGACTTAGGTGTTGGAACTTCACTGTATGATTTTTGTGTAAACTTTGCATGCTTAGATGCAGTATGTGTATGTGTCAATATGACCTTGTGAAAACTGATCTGATTTACCGATCAGACACAAGCATGGCAAAAGACAAAGGGACCTTAATGTCAAATGTACAGGTAAGTAAAAGGAGAAAGGTGATTTAAAAAAGAAGCATATGGTGCCTGAAAGGAAAGCTAAAGTCATGTGATGGCTGCAGTTACAGCCACACATATTAGGTAATATCTACCAAACATCACAGCGCAACAATAGAGACTTATACATGGCACTACACTTACACTAGTGATCAAGTTTTGAACACCCCAATATTTCCAATTATTTATTCCAATTCAAATCATTCAAGTCCAATAAATAGCTTGAATGATACAAAGGTAAGTTGTGAAAAAAAGGTAAGGTTGGCCAAAACTGAAGAATAATGTGCATTTCAGAATTATACAAAAAGGCCTTTTTCAGGGACAACATGGTTAACTGTTTAAAGCAGTTCTGCAGCAATGGAGGTTGATCAAGCCTTGAAAGCTGCTGCTACTAATTCCTACAGCTGTTCCAACATTTCTGGATTACTGACAGACCCAAAGACACGACTGACTCAGAGGACGAGTTTCTGAGAGTTAACAGCTGTGTGACGGCGGCTCACAGGACAACAGCTTCAAGCAGCTTCATAGTGGTCGTAGTGAGAAAGTCTCAGTTTCAGCTGTGAAGAGAAAACTTCAAGCTGCAGGTTTGACAGGA